>NW_025825704.1:0-130154 GCF_002878395.1 Capsicum annuum | reverse complement strand
AGGTGTTTGGGAACACAAGTGAAGTTGAGTACAGCTTTTCACCCTCACACAGATTGACAAGCAGAAGGTACCATCCAAACACTTGAATATATGCTACGAGCTTGTGTAATAGATTTTAAGGGCAACTGGGATGATCATTTACCTCTTATTGAGTTTGCCTACAATAATAAATATCATTCAAGTATCAAAATGGCACCATATGAAGCTTTATATGGAAGGAAGTGTAGATCACCAATAGGATGGTTCGAAGTGGGTGAAACTCTTTTGTTCGGACTGGATCTTGTTTATCAAGCCATAGATAAGGTTAAAGTAATTCAGCAATGATTGAAAATAGCTCAAAGTCGACACAAGTCATATTAGCATAGTAGAAGGAGAGGACAAGAGTTTTCTATAGGTGATTGGGTATTTTTGAAGGTATCACCAATGAAAGGGGTAATGAGATTTAGCAAGAAAGGTAACTTGAGTCCACATTATATAGGCCCGTATAAGATCACTCAAAGGTTTGGAAAAGTTTCATATGAATTAGAGCTACCTCAAGAGCTCTTATCAGTACATCCGATATTTCATGTGTCAATGCTTCGAAAGTGCATCAGAGATCCATCACATATTACTTCTACTGAGAATGTGCAAGTTGCAGAAGATCTTACCTATGAGGAAGTACTTATTTCTATTCTAGATCGCCAAGTTAAGAAAATGAGAAACAAAGAGATAGCATATGTGAAAGTACGTTGGAGAAATCATCAAAGGGAAGAGATTACATGAGAAGCTGAGGAAGCAATGAAATCTAAGTACCCTCATTTGTTCAAAGATGAAGATGAAGTTCAAGAAATGGAGTTTAAAAATTAACAATTTTTTTTTATATATGCATAGTATTTATGTGATGATGTGAATATTAATGATGGACTTGAACTTGTTTTGGTTGAATAACTACGCTAAAATTCAAGGAAGAATGTACTAAAGGGAGAAAGGATGTAACACCCTGTATTCAAGTACATGTATTGACGTATTCATGTACGTGTATTGGTCTTATTTATATGGAATTAATTTTCTTAATTTTATTTATATTGGAATTTGCTCGTCGATGGTTCCATCCGAAGGTTATTGAATAAGATTTCCAACAATATAAATATTTCCAAAAAAGGATAGGTTTCGGATATAATCGAGCACGTTCGAAACTATAAAATGGTGGCTGGGATATTTGGGAATAGTAAATGTGCAAGAAAATTTCCTGCACACAAACTACTGAGGTCAGCCAAATTTTTGGGTCAACTTCGAATGATCATAACTCTCTTAATATAATGAACTGGGAGATATTTGAACTATGAAAAGAAATATCTTTGAGTCTTCTTTCCAATGCAATTGGTTTTATCCAAATCCAACGTCTGAGTAAGGAGTTATACTCGTTTTATTTCAGCCTATCAAAATAGATTTTTAGGGTCAACTTCAAACGACCATAACTCCTTGTACGGGACGAAATGGGTGGCCTACTTTTTATTTAATGAAATCCCTTTGAATTTTACTTCCAACGATACCAATTTAACCCAAATCCGATATCGGATCAAAGAGTTATGGTCGATATACTTTAGCTTATCAAAACAGTCCACCAAAGGACAGATTTGACATTATTTAAATTTTAAAGGTATTTTGGTCATTTCTTATTATATTATGGACGGGAATATATGTATATATACATGTATATGAGTTCAAAAACTCATTTTCATCATCAATCAGTGAGGAAGAACAAACTCTAGCCAAATTTGACCTTTAAATTACTTTGGATTCAACCATAGAAATTCCAAAGTAATCCGATAACTGCGTTTGTCATCTCGAGAGCTTCGAACGGCACCTATTATTTGTGCAAACAGGATTACATAAACAAGAGGTGAATGCTAAGGTATGAATATTGTTTTTCTATGTTCTTTTCCATATGTATATGTGTGATAGAGGATTATATGTATTTGTTGTTATTGAAAGGTGATGGAAATACAGTTATGGACTATTTTGCATGGTTTGATTGTATTGATTTGTGGAAGGTGGATATGGTAATTAAGTTATGGAAGGTGGATATGGGATATACTATTGAATTGATGTTTATTTATATCTATCGCTCAATTTGGTTTAATAGATTGGTTGGAAGGATAAATGAATCCAAACTTGATATTGGAGGATGTTGTATGAATATGCATGGCATGTGAATGTAATTGGAGTATAAGAGGGTTAAAGTGACACCCTTTATGGTGTAATTAAGGCTTACTACTTAACCACTAGTATGGTGAATTCAAATAATTGAATTGTGACATTTGGTTGCTAATAGTAGATTGCTATATATGTTCATTATAGATAAGTAATCCGTAAAGACGGGAAGTCATTTTGGGACTAGTATTGAAGGTTGACAGTCAGGTATGTAAAGCATACTCTATACCATATCTTTGGCATGAAAGTGAACAATTGCTCTATTAAGAAAGTTTCCAAAGTTATTCAATAACATGTGATCCATAATGGTTTTGGATGATGTCCTACGTTACCAATGAGCTTGTTTCCACCCTACAAGATGTCAAGACATTCCAATACTTACTTGTTTTCCAAATCTTACATGTTTATTGCACTAATGAATGTCAGAAGGTATCTGGTTACTCAAACACGATCCATGTGCTATTAACGACTCCAAAACGTTTCATTGATATGCCAATAAGTTCCTACTTCATTATTATTGCATTCATGGTCTATTTATATGTCTCTTATTGATGTATTATTGTTTCAAAGTATCAAAATACGGTGGAGACCAAAATAACAATCTCAAAGATTAATTGAACTAAGTGATGGAAGTTCTCTCTTATCGGGTGGTATCCCAAGGGCATAAGCCTATCATGGGTCGATCCCTATTTACATGTTTATGGGTGGTATCCCAGGGGCATAAGCCTATCATGGGTCAATCCCAGTTGATATGTACTGGAGGCAGCCTAATGGTCACAACACAGTACAGTAATAATTACAAATATGATAAGAACGAAGGTAAAGTGATTGAATAAAAACAATGTACAGGTTGTCACAAGTTCTAGTAAGTGTGGGCCACTCCTATTACGATTTATTCACTTGTTTCTGATTTCTATTGAGCTCCTTTTTATATGTGATTATCTACAGCTTTACATATTTAGTACATATTTTGTACTGACATCCCCACGGGGGACCAACATTTCATGCTGCAGGAACAGGTACCTCAGCTCATACACCACACAAGTAGGAGCCAGAATATCCAGTTGCTTTTGGTGAGCTCCAGTTTACTTCGGGGCTTTACGTGTTATATCCAGTCACATTTGGTATTGTATAGAAGTTAGTTATATGGCGGTGTGTGTACCGACCTTAGTTAAACTCTGTGTATTGTCTAGAGTCTTTCTAGACCTAATGTACAGTTATGGTGGTGTTTTGTTAATAGACGTGAGGGCTCCAACGGCCAAGTATTGTATATACATATATATGTGTGTGCTCGAGCTTATACAGGTGATTATTTCCTTTTATATGTGACATGATGCTGTCCAAATTTTGGGTTGTCATAGAGGTATGCATGGGAAGTATAAGGTTATGAGCTAGTTCTTCTGGGCCTCCTCGGTTACGGGTGCCAGTCCGCCCCAATAGGATTTGAGGCATAATAGCTAACCACTAACTGAAAATGCAATCAACTAACTCTCTCTCGGCTAGAGGGTATGAAATATAGCCACAAAAAAAATCATGCCAAAGGATGCCTCACTGGCTGAAAATGCAACTAACCACTCCATATCTACTGGAGGGCATGAACTATCCAAACATACTCAAAAACTTCCCAAGGCTAAAAACCACCCCAGTATTATCTAAGACTCTAGCAACTCAGAGAAGGCAACTTTAGCCAACAGCTAATCAATCCAACACTCAATATCACCAAATAATAGGCATATGCATATATCATTAAGGAGAAACACCCCACCAAACCTTATTATGTCGTACAAACTCAAAATTAAGGATTTCTCAAATCCACCCAAGTAGGAAAATCACCACTTGATCAGTCCAAGAATAATATCATCATATAAGAATATACTAATCTCGAAACCAAGTTCAAATTTAAAACCATCACTAGAAAATCAACAACTCAAGATGAAAAATTTCCAATTTTCCAACTTAAGAAGTGATCACAGGAAAGGTCACCTACATCTAACTCTCTAACTCCACTTAAGGAAAAAGCATATCAAATCAAGAACAGAGCATCTAATCTCCACACTAATATCAAGGGCAAACTATCCCAAGGGAACGAACCCAACAATCCTATGAGGTGAATCCACGCTATCTCAACATCAATATGAAAATCGCTATCAGATGATGAAATAGACACAAAAAAGAATGGATCTCAAATTGGTCCACCTCACAAATAGGTTATATCAGAAGGGACATCCAGAACAAAACCTTCACAAGACAGATGAAAAGATTACGAGTCTCAAACTCAAGAATGAGAGATACAACTAAATCTCCGACTCTAGAATCATATTAGCACCACAGAAGTTGAAATTTCCTTAGATATCACAATATATCCCCGAATTAATCTAATATAGCTAATCAAGAGGGAACACAATCAACCTCATTGTTCTAGGGAAAAGAAATCATCAAATTGGGCTCTATCTACTCAAGCCACCAAATAATATCACAAGAAAATAAATGTCTAACTAGATAATACTAGTCTATATAGCTACCCAGCGAGGATCAAATTTATCAAGTAACAACATCAAGTAATAATATTAAGTAATAGCAATATCCTCACATAGTGGTAGAAATAGCAACAACAATATCAATATCAACATATTAAACATGATGTACGAAAATGAACATCAATATCATGTACCACTTAAGGGTCACAATAAGGCTGTTGTGCCAAGATAAAGGGGACTCGAACACAAAAACTACACCCACAGGGGAAAATATCAATACAAATCTACTATATCCCCTACTAAAACAAATAAACAACAGTGTTAGCATAATCATGAATTCAATAATAAGGCACATAATGATTATCCATCAATGCATATAATCATCAATGGGCATAAAAATCCCAATACACATAATAAGAGGTAAATGCACAAAATAAGAGCACACCCATCATGGTGACATCTGCAACCAGATACTTGATAGGCATAGGGAGAAAAATACATTTGAATGGGTCAAATTGGGATGGATAGACTGAATAATTAACTGAGGTAGCATATACACTCTCTCTAATAGAAGATACCACAACATCACAAGGTAGATCTAAATAAACTAAATGACTGGAAATCCCATGTTGGGGACACTCCCTACACTAGTCATCAGTCTCTCTATGGTTGTAGCAACTCCTGAAGCTCAATATGGAGAGAACATAAACTGAGCCCAAATGTCTGGCAACTGACATTAAGAGAAGTTTACAAAATTATGTACAAACTTTTGAAATCACAGCCTGTCTCAGGAACCCTAGGTTGGTGGGGAATACGTGCAAAATCTAACTGATCATCTATCTCATATCTGGGGCATTCTCTAAACTAGTGTATCACTAAAATACAACCAAACCAAGATCCTGAAATACCTTGAGATACTTCTTGCATAATCCAAAATGGTCGCCATGGCCCAAAGAACCATACCACACTCCATAAATCTGATGGGGGCTCTGCCTACTATGATCATCATGACTAATTTGAGAAATACACATAGTATAGAATATTGTCTAATTAGATTTAATGGGATAAAGGTAAAGTTAAACTCTATCGAAAGGATCCTCACTCACGAATAAAATACTAATAACACTAAAATAATGGCATGCCTCTTGCCGCTATTTGCATAAGTCTCAATACTTGCTCTCTAGGGTTCTGTCATAATCAACAACCTGAGAGAAGGAAGATTTGGTTTCTGTCAAGTGATTTAATGCAAAATGTGGTGACAATACCAACCCTCTAACACATCTATGCACTAATGTCCAGCTCAGATGGATGTAGCATACAAAAATTCCTAAACCACATGAGTAATCCAATATCATACTCAAAATTTGTAAAGAACCCTAATAAACACCAATGAACCCAACTCTGGTCTGACAACTAGTCGCTGAATAAAACGTCATCTATGGATGAGAGGGATCTAAAACATGACTCAAATTTCCAATGTTGAACCTTAAGGGCTAAAGTAGTCACGCGCTTTAATGAAGCCTAAGCTGGTCTAAATCTTTTTTGGCTGCTGCTGAAGATCTTTAATATCTATCTCTAACTCTCTAGTCTAATGCTACACTGAAACTCTAGAAATACATATTAAATTCTCATCCACATCTGTCAACAATGTTACTTTATCCTTCGGGATAGAATAGAATCAAAGAATATGTTCAAGGTTTGTAGGAAGGCAGACACACGATAAGAAGTCAACAAGTGAATTTCCTAAAATTTCACTATAGACTCCTGATGATAAGTTACAGATATCTTCGCACCAATCCACAGAAATCTACTAAACACTTAACTCTTATACTAATATACTAGTGAAACCTACGCTTTGATAATAATTTGTCAAGACCCAATTTCTCAGTTCATGATGCGCCTACCAAAAATCCACTAGTAGGCATGCCAACTAGTTGTTCAAAATTGCTAGTAATAGACTACTCAATAATATAAAAAAAAGAATACTGAATAAATAAAACAAAGATCAATACATAATGAAACCTTAAAACTTGGTGGTATCAGTACAAAAGCTTATAATATAATATGAGTACAGAGGTGAAATATCAAGAGTAGTACACTATACGACTTATCTCTAATACATAAAAAAGAGATAAGCAATACTTCGAACATCAGGAACTTACTATAAGTCTCCAAGATAAGTTATGTTGATCTATAATCAAGAAATATCTAAACAATAAAAATCATCACCGCGATAACCACCAACAAATAATGCAAGCAACTAATTCTATCTCAGCTAGAGGATATGAAATATAGCCACAAAAAAAAATTCATGTCAAAGGATGGCTCACTAAGCTAAAAATGCAAATGACCCACTCTAAATCCACTGGAGCGTATGAACTATCCAAACATACTCAAAAACTTCCCAAGGCTGAAAACCACACCAGTATTGGGAAAAACTCTAGCAACTTGAAGAATGCAACTTTAGCTAATAATTAATCAATCTAACACTCCATCTCACCAAGAATAGCCACATACATATATCATTAAGGAAAAATACCTCACCAAGCTTCATAAGGTTGTAGACTGTACAAACTCCGAAATGGCAATTTCCTAAATCCCCTTAAGTAGGAAAATCACCACTTAATCTATCGAAGGATCACATCATTATAGAAAAAATATACCAATCTCACAACCAAGGTCAAATTTAAGGCCATCACTAGAAAATTAACAATCCAAGATGAAGAATTTCCAATTTTCCAACTTAAAAAGCGATTATAAAAAGGGCCACCTGTCTCTCACTCTCTAACTCTAGTAAAGGTAAAACCATATCAAATCAAGAAAGGAGCATCCACTCTCTATAATAATATAAAGGGCAATCCATCCTAAGGAAAAAAACCCAAACCTACAATTATATCATATCCATGCTACAAATCTACCCAAACTAAGGATAAAGTAATAGGATTCTAAAAGGGTTATAAAGATACTCTCTTTTGGTCCAACACCCTCATCTAATACCCAAACATCAATAATAAAGGATAAGTTAATCCACTCATAATAAGGCTTAAGATCCAAATTCAAACACAACTTGAGAGCCTACTAAACATATCTATGAAAAAAGTGGACAGAAGCTTACCTCAAAGACGAACTGTAAAACCTTACATCATTCACCAAAGTCCATATTTACTTCACAATACCAAAATGCCATTACACCATCAAAATCATAATCTATTCATTAATACAAGTCTAAAGATACTCATATTGTACTATTGTGCTTTAGGTCAAAAATTAACACCAAAAACCCCCCAAGTGGGTCCTACTTATGGAAAATACATTTCCAAGGTCAACCTAATGTTCATACATAAAAAAAGAATCATAAACCCTAAGAAATAGGTGAAAAAAAAAACAAATTTGGGCTAAAATCAAGCCCTAAACTAAATTAGGGGTTTGGGTTCAAACCAACAAGTCCAAGTATGAATTCAAAGGATTCATACCTTAAATTGGAAGATATTCTTGTTAAAATATCCTTACCCCTCACGAATGTTCCCGAATTACACTAAAAACATAAAATACATAATCTATGCATCAAAACAAAACCAACGGCACCCATATTAACTACTTTTGGCTCAGAGTCAAAACAGACCCCCAAAAATAAATTTTCAAAAAAGAAAGGCAAAATCATAACTTTACTTCAAAAACATGTTCCACATATTTTTAAAAACCTACAGTTCAAAACCCAAGTCAATTCGATTCAAAAATGAGATTCAAATCGAAGAAAAACCATTTTTAAGCTTTACAGGGTAAAATTTTTAGAATCTGGATTAAAATCAAAAATCAAAGTTTTTGTGAAGGTTAAATTGATGAATAACAAGTAATTATGGGTGTGTTTGGTATGACGGAAAACATTTTTCATGGAAAATATTTTCTTGGAAAATAAGTTGATTTTCTACTTATTTTCTCATGTTTGGTTGGTGAATAGAAAATATTTTTCAGAAAATATTTTATGGTGTTTGGTTGGTGAGTAGAAAATATTTTTTAGAAAAATATTTTTGAGTGTTTGGTTAGTGAGTAAAAAAATATTTTCTAGAAAATACTACTAACAACGTGTAGGAACTAATTAATGCATAGCAAACAATACCCAGATCGAGTACCAAAACATTACAAACGACTAAAGTTTAAGCAACTACTAATTACATAATTCAAGATTCCTAATCAATATTCCCTCAAATCCACAAAAGAGTGAACTTTGGTTTCAAATATACAGTACATTATTGTAACACCCCAAATCTGGTACCTGGATTGCTACACGGTGCTCATGACCCCAAAGGACCACAAGCTAACCCATGACTGATATCTGTACCTGTATACTGCATAATATACTGAATAATGCAGAAATATGAACTGAAAGGCCATAAGGTTCACATAACTGAAGTAAAACATAAAATCTAAATAGGGTATGAAATACCCAAAACAACTTAAATAACTGTTTGAACATAATAGTCTGGAAAGCCTTTAACTGACTAAACTATCTGAATAAGGAGTTGATGGGACATGCCCCCAACTAACTCCAACTAATAAACTATTTAATAAGATAATGGGGAAATAATCATGTCCTCGAAAGAGGAGGACTCACTTCTAATTCTGTCTACGATATCTGGAATCTACTGTTGCTCTGGAGCTCGTGTCTCTAAACCTATGGTATAAGACACCATAGCACAAATGTGCCATTACTTTGAATGTACTGGTATGCATGTGAGGTAGGCTGAATGCATGGGGTTCATATGCATGAAAATAATAATAATAACTGACTAACTATGATGAGTGTGAGAATACATGCATGAGACATAACAACTAACACTAATACTATGATAACATGATTGTTGAATCTGCATATAACTGATAACATGAGTGACTATATCTGACAGTCCTAAATCTGAGGAAACTACTTGAGTTGTACTATATCTGAGTTGACTATATCTGACAGTCCTGAATTCTGATGAACTATCTAAGTTCTTTTACTGAGACTGATACTGAAACTGTAGGAGTTAGTCATCTAACCGATATGCCTTAAATGATGAATTGCAGTTAAATTGGGGTCCAATCTATGCCCTGATTGGAAGGGTGTTAATACTGCGCCACAGGTAAGGACAATATATGAGTGACCCTAATATAACAGGTAACTCTAGTGAGAATGGTGGGAACCCTCATATAGCAGGCTAAGACACCTTATCTACCCTCATAGAGCAGGCTATGATGTCTCAATCTATGCTAGCTACTTAGTTCTGGAATGTAAGAATTGTTTCTAAGAATCACACCCTCATATAAAAGGTGAGTTCCCATCCTTGGGTTCGCTCGGTGCTAATTTCTACTCCCATCTGAATAGACACTGAACATGATTTACTGAAATAAAAATGGACTGAGTTACTGAATTCTATTGACTGACGGAATATTACTGATATCTAACAACTGACTGAGTTCGTGAGATCATGGAGATTTCCTGAGTCATAAGATTGTCTGAAGTCTAAGGATCATAGCTTGACTGAGAATATCGTGAAAACATGACATGGCTTTAGGCACACAACTAATGTTTCGGGTACAAGTATCCCCAGGACTTGATAGAAGGCAACTGACAAAGCATGACTTTATCAAGTACAAGACCCACATCAACAATACATAATTTAATAAGTTATGGATTTCATGAAGTACAGGGTTATCATACAATCTAACATGGACGAGAATGCTGATAATCATATCATAATATCATATTCTAATATCATGGCCATTCCGATAACATACACGTTTCACAATGATAGCATGAAAGTCATTTAAACATAGGAGGATGACAAGCACATCACATTTAGCTTATGTCTTAAGCTATAAATCATGATTTCTACTTTTTCAAGTATTTTATCAACCACCTTGCATGCACAACTTAGGGCATAAGTGAATTCATCAAATTGCACATCATAAGAAACTAAATTCATGGATTGTATCTTGCTTGGTAACATAATATCATGATAAACAGACAAAGATTCCAACTTTGAAATCAATCAACATCAACAACACGATTACGAATAACCTACAACATATATACCATAATTTATAGATAAAATAAGGTTCTTGAGCTTCATGGATGGAAGGAATCCATGAATGAACACAACGCATACCTTAGTTCATGCTTTCGTGAAGATTGATGGTGAAACTTTCTTGAAATTGGATCTTCTATGAAAATCCTAGCTTGTTCTTGAGAGAAACTAGTATATTTTAGGTGAAAAGTGGCTGACTCGCGTGTTAAAGGGCTTAAATAGGGGTGGAAAGTTTACCCTTTTAACCCTGGACGCATCATTTAATTTCAATGAAAATTTCTCGAATTAGACCTTTGGCGCAACGCGGCGCAATTGCGCTGTGTCACTGGATTTTGACAATTGGGAAATTGAGGGATGCCGCAACGTGGAGCCATCTCATTGTCCCTTCTTTTACGACTAAGAACTTTTATGAGACGCAGAGGAAATTGCGTTGAGACATTAGAAAAGGACAATTTCCATTTTACCTTGTGGCGCGGCGCGCCACTGACCAATATGGCACTGTTTTACGATGGGAACTTGAAATAGTCATAACTTATTACCTGGTTATCGGATTTAGGCAAATTTTTTATCGATGGAAAGATTATTGAATTTTCCAAATGATAAAAAGTGAAAATCTTGAAAATACCACATGTAAAAAAGTAGATTCATCTTTCAAAGTAAGTTTTAACATTCTTTAGACAATTTTAAGCTCGTAAAAAGTACGGGGTATTACAATTATCAAAAGCAAAAGTGTGCGAATAGTAATTTCTTCCAAAGCTAAGTTCTTCCAACCCATATAACTATTGTTGTCGCTTGAATCGTTCTAACCACACATTACGAAGATTTTAATTTTTGCCATGAATGCCTTTGCCAAAGTGTCGCTTTGCACCAAATAATCAAAAGCATCACCGAGGAACTCTTCGTTATAACCTTCCATTACCATAACTTCTTCATACAACTTTGTCATATCTAGGCGACTATCAATCATCTTACTAATTATCATTTCCACTTCTCTAAATTTTATTGATATATCACCTACGATATCTTGCACCTCAAAAGAACTCTTTCTTTTGCAACTTGGTTTGGCTTAAGAAATGTTAGTCACTTGTGCATCCTTTTTTGTGGATGGTCCTTCAATTTCATTATCATTATCTTTCTCAGATCAATAATCCAAATCTATATATCTTCAAATGACTTAGCATGATCTCCCCTAACTCGATCATTTCCATACACAAGAGACATTTCTCCAAACATTTCAATTTTTTTGTTGATGAACTTATCATTATTGGGATATGCCTACAATATAAATATAGAAAAAAAATTAATATCACGTTTATTTGGTTCAACTTGTATAATTTAACATAAAAAAACAATTACAAGCATAACAACTTAAAAAAGTGAACACACTGAACAACAACAATTAATAATATATCCCATTAATTCCTACCTTCTGGGGTATGGGGAGGATAAAATATACGCAGTTAATACCACTACCTCCGAAGAAGTAGAGAAATTATTTTTGATAGACCCCCAGCTCAAGACATAGAGACACTAAATACGATTGTAATAAAACATGAAGCATCTCACAAGATCAAATGAGTAGAAAAAATCTGGCTCAATTTATTTTCTGCTCGTAGTACAAATTAGTCAATATTTTTGTAAAGGTACATTAATTGCCTCAAACTATAGGGAGTATTAAAGATATAGTAAAACAACCAAATAACTTAAGTGGTGTTGGCAGTCTTTTCTTCATTGCAAGAAAGAGAAAAAGGAATACAATTATAGGTTCTTTGTAAGACAGAATAAGGCTACACTATCTGGTTGCATTTGAATTGTAAATATGATTTATACACAACCTATATGCTGATACTAAATACAGTTTGATGGCAATTTTTGAAGACTATTTAATGTCTTCCTAAAATTTCTCTTTGCTAGTAAGCAAGAACCATCTATAAAGTTATGAGTTCATATTTACTATTTGTTGTAATTTTATTGGATCTTTACATGTTAATATGATAATATGATATGCCTGAGGCAGAAGAACAAGACGGACACGCTGCCATTATTCTATTCTTTAACAGATTTCACCTTGTGTCTGGTCTTCCCACTACCCAAAACACTATGTAGCACCATATTCCGTCTGTTGATACATCTTCAACAAAAAGAATCAACGTGTAAGATGGAAAATTCAGCATATATCAATTATCATAGTATTTATTCAGATACAACAGTTGTATTATCGAACAAACTATCTGAATTATCTTCAAACACGTTCTATATAAGACTCCAGTCTACTTGAAAAGGATTTAATTGACAGTTGAATACTAAAAATATTAAAAAATGATATACCGCAAAAGAAACCACAAAGAATCCCGTTTAAGAAAACCATAAGCATTCCATTCAGAAATTCTAGTAAGATGTATATGGAAGTGCAAGAATACATACAAAGCTAAAAGATAGAAACACAAAATACAAAAGTAACCAATAGGTTCAGTTCTCGTATGCCTGCCATAAAGGATCAAAGATTAACGACCTCGTAAGTATTCCATTGATCCTCAAAACCAACAGACTCTCAACCAAATTTTAGGAACTCAACAGTGACTGGTTATATTAAGAAAGAATCAATCTTTTGACACACACCAATACACACACACACGGAGTGAAAGCTTCACTAGGATCATTTTGTATATCGATATATAAAATTTTCATGAATTGGAGAGCTAAGAGCATACCAGCTTAACAATAGAAAGGCTCCTAAAAATCAGCAAACATATGAAAAAAAAATTGATTCAATCAAGAAAGGTTTAATCTTTAAACTCTCTGCCACACACACATACAGACACACACAATTTGGTTGTATCAAGAAAGATCCAATCTTTCACTCTTTGACACAACACAACAAAAAAAAAGTACTGACTATATCAAGAAAGACTAAATTGTTCTCTCTTCAACACATATAACCACACACATTTAACTGACTATATCAAGAAAGACTAAATCGTTTGCTCTTTGACACATATAAACACATATATACAACTGATTATATAAATAAAGACTACCTTTTCACTCTTCGGCACATACACACACAACTGATTATATCAAGAAAAAACAATCTTTTCATCCTCTTCCACATAGACAACTGATATAACACACACACACACACATACAACTAAATTTTTTTTCACTCTCTACCAAACAGACATACATACACACAACTAATTATATCAAGAAATATTCAACAATTTCACCTCACACATGCAAAAACAACTAATTATAGCAAGAGAGATTCAATCTTTTTACTCTCTGCTACATACACATAAACAACTAATTACATCAAGAAAGATTAAATCTTTTCCCTTGCTACCACTCACATAGATGATTATACCAAGAACGCAAATCTTTCTACTCTTTACCACCCACCCCCACCCTCCCCCCAAACAACAACAATAACTACTTATATCAATAAAGATTTAATCTTTGCAATCTCTGCCATACACACACGCACATACAGAGAAACTGATTATATCAACAAAGATTTAATCTTTTCAATCTCTGCCTTATACATACACAAAACTGATTATATCAAGAAAAATCAATCTATTGACTCTCTGCTACACACACAAAACTGATATAACACACACATACACAAAAGATTGATTATATTAAGAAAGAATTTATTGTAATTCTTAGATTTTGTTTGATTGTGTTCCCAGTATATGCCTACATGATATAAGCATAGTGTGGCAATAAAAGGAAGACCGGTTCATTAAGCTTTCGCTATATATGGGGTCAAGGAAAGTATATTGTATGCAAAT
This sequence comes from Capsicum annuum, assembly GCF_002878395.1. NCBI lineage: Eukaryota > Viridiplantae > Streptophyta > Magnoliopsida > Solanales > Solanaceae > Capsicum > Capsicum annuum. Next base: position 115,625 of record NW_025825704.1, on the reverse strand, counting down.
AAATGATGAAAACATGTTTCTGGATGACAAATTCAGCCCACTGATAACTAAACAATGAAAATAACTGCACAACATTTCACATACACGAATCACATCACATAACTAAACATCAACAAAATCAAGAAATAAAACTAATAACGAGAATTTCAAAAAAGAAATTAGTACTAGGTCAAACAAATAACAAAACAATGAAATAAGCAAACAAGTACATTTTACCTGAATATGGACAGCATAGACGTCGGGACTGGCCATAATCATCTTATTATAACTAAGATACTCATATAGCTTCAGTCTAATGCTAATCGCTCAACTAACTCACAATAACTTATCAATTTCAATAGATAATTTAAACCTAAATTTCAGCTTTTGAGCAAAATTGAACTCGAATCAGAAATCCTAATTTCAATTTTTGAACAAAATTGGCCTCAAATCAGAAACCCAAAAAAGTAAAAGAGAACGAATTAAAGAAATTTTTGACCAAACACCATAAAAGAAATTAGTTATGGACATACCTTAGAAATTCTTGCAGTGAGAAGAAGAGAGAGAGAGGGGAGAAAGCCTTAAAATTGGAGATGAATATGATCTGCTTGTGGGTGCGACTTCAATTTTATTGGGGGTGGAGAAGAGGGGTGGGGGTATAAGCTTCTCAAATTTTTTATCTTGAAAATAACTTCCCTTGGTTTATCAGGGATGTCATTTTCCCTCAAATGAAGAAAAATAAGTCACTTTGAAAAATGTTTCCTCAATATCTTTTCTTAACCAAATAGGGGAAAATGGGAAAATATATTTTCCATCATACCAAAAAAAAGTTCAAACGGACTTCGATGGGATGCTCGAGATTCGTTTGAAGTCCTATATACGCAAACAAACTATGTAACCACACTAAATTCAATGCTCCAAACTCAATGGAGATATAAGATTTCCAAGAAAAATATCATTTTCACAGAGTTGACCCCTAAAATCCAAAATTACAATTATTCAAACCGAGGGTGAAAATGAGATTTAAAAGTCATAAAATAAAATCAAACATGTTACCACCCTAAAATCAATATTTTAGATCTATTGGGAATGTCGGATTTTTCATCCGAGGTTGTTTTGACCAAATATAGGTCCCACACCCATATTTCTAGTTTTCCAACTTTTTGACCAAATTGGGACCCGAACCAAAGGTCTACCTAGCCTAAAATTGATATTCCGGAGCTGCTTACGCTGTCCATTCAGCCATATGTCACACAAATTAAAATATATCCACATAAGTCCAAAATAAAGCTCTCGAAGCCATTAAAACCCATAATATTGCATAAATGGTACCAAAATGTATTAGGAACCATGCCAATCACCCCCACCCACTAGAAATACCATAATTTAACTACGGGGAGGGGTAAAATAGTCAAATTACATAGAAACACATAATTCACATATTTCATCAAAAAGTTGGTCGTTACATCATCAACCACTAAAAATCTAGTTCGTCCTCAAACTAAGGAAAAGAAATACCTGAATCAACGAAGAGTTAGGGATAAGAAATACACATAGTTGATTCGACCTCCTAAGTAGCCTCATCTATAGGTCGATGTCGCCACTGGACCTTAACCACAGGGTTCACTCTAGAGCACAACCACCTAACATCCCTAGCAAATATTGAGACCGGATCCTCAACAAAAGACAACCACTCATCTAACTGAAGTGACTCCGAATGAATAACATGAGACTCATCCAAAATGTAACGACGAAGTAAAGAAACGTGAAAAATTGGATGAACCACTAATAGATCAGGGTAAAAGCCAACTCATAAGCCATATCACCATTTGTTTGAAGAATCTCGAATGGGCCAATAAACCTGGAGCTAAGATTGGCCCTTTTCCTAAACCTCATCACACCCTTCATGAGTGAAACTCAAAGGAAAACACAATCACCAACATTAAATCTCAAGGCACGAAGTCTACGATCAGCATAACATTTCTGTCTACTTAGAGCCACTCTAAGTCTATCCTGAATGACCCGGACTTTATCCAAAGGCTCACAAAGCAATTCCATACCTCGAGTTTTCACCTCAAAAATATCAAACCAACCCGCTGGGGAGAGACAACGCTTTAAAAGGAGCCATATCAATACTGGAATGGTAGCTATTATTAAATACCAACTCTGTTAAAGACAAATGTTGCTCCCACTGGCCATCAAAATCTATCACGCATGCGCAAAGCCTATCCTTCCAAACCTGGATAGTTTGCTCTAACTGGCCATCAGTCTGGGGTGAAACATTGTATAGAGATCCACCACAGTCTGAAATAATGGAAACCAACATACCATGAAGATGCACAATCTCAGAATGTAGATACGGGCCAACCTCTCAACACCGAATGAGACCTGAATCAAAATAAAATGAGATGACTTGGTCAATTGATTCACGATGACCTAAACTCTATTAGAACTATAAGATGTATAAGGAAAACCAATCACAAAGTCCATGGTGATCCATTGCCACTTCCACTCTGGAATGGGCAAACTTTGAAGTAATCCACCAAGTCTCATATGCTCGTCCTTCACCAGCTCACAACATAGGCAACGAGCTATAAAATCCTTTATATCTCACCTTATACCACCCTACCAGTAGTGATGTCTCAAATTATGATACATCTTAGTCACACCAGGATAGATAGAATATCTGGAACAATGGGCCTCCTCCAAGATCAAACTAATCCAATTACCTACTCTCGACACACAAACTCAGCACCCAATCCTCAAAACTCTATCTAAATTAAGTGAGACTTCCTTAGCCTCCCCACTCAACACCTTATCTCGAATCAACCTCAATCTAATATCATCAACCTGATGAGCTCAAATCTGTTCCATCAAAGAAGATCTAGCCTCCACAAATTCTAAAACACGCCTAAGTGTCAAAATATCAAGCCTAACTATCTGGTTAGCTAAAGAATGAACCTCTAAGGACAAAGGCCTTTCCTAGGTCAAATGATGTGCTAAGTTACCCATGCTAGTCGACTTTCAGCTCAAGGCATCCAAAACTACATTATCCTCGCCTGGATGGTATAGAATAGTTAAGTCATAATCCTTAAGCAACTCAATCCCATGATGCTGCCTCATATTAAGATCTCACTGGGTGAAGAAGTACTGAAGGCTATGGTGATCTGAGAAGATCTCACAATGGACTCCATACAAGTAGTGTCTCCACAACTTTAAGGCAAAACACAACTGTGTACAACTCAAAATCATAGGTAGGATAATTTCTCTCATGAGTCTTCAACTGATGAGATGCATAAGCAATCACCATACCTTCCTGCATCAACATAGAACCTAAATCAACACCTGAAGTATCAAAAAAGACAGTAAAACCCATGCATTCCCTAGGAAAAGTCAAGATAGGAGCTAAAGTCAACAAATCCTTGAACTTTTGAAACCTCGACTCACAAGCATCAGACCGTTGAAAGGAGATCCTCTTGTGAGTGAACTTAGTCAAAAGAGCTGAAATAGAAGAGAAATGCTCAAAAAAATACCGATAATAACCTACCAAGCCAACAAAACTCCAAATATCAATGGGCGAAGTAGGTCTAGCCCAATCATGAACTGTTGCAACCTTGGATGGATCAATCATAATACCCTCTTTAGTCACCGCATGACACAAGAAAGAAATAGACTTCAACCGAAACTTGAACTTAGAAAACTTAGCATACAACTTTTTATCCCGTAATCTCTAAAGCACAATCTGCAAATGCTCCTCATGCTCAGCCTCACTTTTTGAATACACCAAGATATCGCCTATAAACACAATAATAAAAGAGTTGAGACACGGTCTAAACATGCAGCTTATCAACTCTATGAACAAAACAGGGGCATTGATCAACCAAAATAAAATGACCAAGAACTCATAATGACCATATAGAGTCTGAAAAGCTGTCTTTGGAACATTCGAAGCTCTAATCCTCAACTGGTGATAATCAAACCTTAAATCAATCTTCAAAAACACCGCAACACCCTAAAGCTAATCAAATAAATTATCAATGTGACGAACATGATACTTATTCTTAACTGTCACCTTATTAAACTATCGATAATCAATACATATCCGTATAGATCCATCTTTTTTCTTCACAAATAGGATAGGCGTACCTTAAGGTGAAACACTAGGTTAGATAAATCCCTTATCCAACAACTCTAGTAACTGATCCCTCAGTTTTATCAACTCTATTAGGGCCATCCTATAAGGAGGAATAGAAATGGGCTTAGTGGAAGGCTCAACATTAATAGCAAAATTAATATAACGATCCGAAGGCATACTAGGCAAGTTTGTTGGGAACACATCCAGAAACTCATGGATAACACGAACAAAATCCAAGAAAGAAGGCAAAATAACATTGGTGTCATGAATATAAGCCAAGTAAGATAAACATTCCCTCTCAACCAATTTATGAACTTGAACATAAAATATAATTCTCTTAAGACTCAAATGAATTGCACTCTTTCAAGCTATCATTGGCATACCCGGTGAAGCTAAAGTCCCAGTCTTAGCAAAACAATCTAAAATAGCAAGGATCCGACCAATCTATACCCAAAATAACATCAAAATCGACAATATCTAACAAAAACAAGTCTACCAAAGTATCACACCAGGCAAAAGTCACAACACAAAATTGGTGCACCCAATCCACCACTAAAGAATCACCTACCGGGGTGGATACACAAATAGAAATGGCAAGAGGCTCACTAATAAATATCAAAACCCAAAGCAAAAGACATATACACATAAAAGAAAGTTAATCCGGGATCAAATAATATAGATGTGGGTTTAATACAAATGGGGATGATGCATGTAATCATAACATCGAAAGCCTCTACCTCAGGTATAGATGGTATAGCATAAGATTGACCACAACAAACAACTGCCTGGGTTTCCCACGATCACCAACTGCCAGAGTGGCCCTACGACCACCTCCTTGAGCTCCACTACCTCTACCCCTTGCATATCTGGTAGCACCCCTACCCCTCACAACTCTAATAAAAGTAACCCAAACCACCTGATACGGATAGTCAATTACCACATGGCCAATCTCATCACACATATAACAACCTCTATGACTAGTCTCAACAAAAGAAGTTACTACTAGGCCCAAATGGCCACCCTAAATTGTTAAACTAGAAGGCCCACTACCTGAACTCTATAAAGCTGCCAGCACTAGCCTACCATGGTATCCACGAGAACCCCTTAAATCTCTGGCTTAAGAGTTCTGACTCTTGAACTCACCAAAACATCACACCTTTTTGGTGCCTCCCTGAGATATACTAAGAATATCCTTTTTCATCTTAGCATGATCCATAATACTCTAAAAATAAGACCAAAGCATAACTATCTAAGATGTAGACAACTGAAGAGAGACATCCAAACCTTTCACAAACTTCCAAATCTTCTCAGACTCGGTGGAAATGCTATAAAAAGAATGTCTAGATAGGACATGGAAGCATGCCTTATTCTCAGTAACTATCATGGAGCCTTGCTTTAAATGATCAAACTCATCTTTCATACGATTTCTCAAATTGAAAGGTACAAATCTCTCTAGTGAATCCTCAGCGAACTGATCCCAAGTTATCTCGGGAGAATCACGAGGTCTATAACTGATAAGTGACCTCCATCAATCTTTTACTATCTCTCTAAACTGATAAGAAGTACTATAAGCCACACTATCTTCATAGAAAGAGTGAAACATAACTCAGAATACATTTATGAAAGAACTTTGTACAATAAAGAAAAAATGAGGAAAATTTTCTAAAGACATCCTATAGCCCCTCGAAGAGAGATACAAATGTTTATGTATCAATCCATGAGATTGTATTAGACATCCCGTTCTTAAACTGTTGAGACTAATGAAATCTGGAACTGATATCAATTTTACATAACCCAAAAATAAGTGTCATTATGGCATTAATCTTGGTTTACCTTGACAAATAATCCTATCACCCAAACTGATACAAAAAGGAAAAAGAATCATAACAATGCGGAAAGAACTTATCTAAAATACCAATCATGCCAAAACCCAAGGGTCAATAGTGTAAGAACTACTAATACAATCCAGTAGTCAAATACATCAGAAAAATAACCACAAAGGAAAAATATCTATTTCTAAATACTAATAAAGACATAACTAATACAGAAAGAATGATGTGAACTCCAAATATTTAAATGTCTAACCGCTACCTTGGGTAATCTGAAGACGCCTGAAAATCAACTAGTCTGAGGTGTACCCGAACCTGAAGCTTCACCAAAAGGTTAAAATGGGAGTGAGTACGGTCTACTAGTACTCAGTAGGTATCATAGGCCAATCGAGAAAAGTAAAAAATAAAGTATAAGAAATACACATTAAGGAAATGTTGCCTGCAATTAGAAAATGTCCCACAATGGTAGCCCACACAACTAGCACTAACAATTCTAATCTATCATGTATATTACAACAATACACCAAGATAGAACACAAGTATGCATTATGTCACATATAAGTAGAACAAGGGAGAACATGTAGATACAAGATAATCAAATACAAGTAAAGAAAGGTAAGACAAATACCCAAATGACAAGTCAATATGGCAATACAACACAACATAAACACAATAAAGTAAGTGCAATGTATATGATAATAATTACGATGATGATAATGATGATGATGCATGAGGTCATCGCACAACCTTCGAGATTACCGCACAATCCCTGTATACACCTATGGAGCTAAATCTTTCCAGTATAGGACCCATGACGGGTTTTTTAATCCATATATAATACACATATCTCATATCTCCTTTTTGTAACATCCCTCAAAAAGGTTTTATAAGGTATTACAATATCTCCTCCCTAGCACTTCCCTTGGGAAGGCTTTTATAAAAAGTATTGCCAGTGTTTCTCAAATGTTTCTATGGTGATACCGATGTTTCATGAATGAATATGATATAAGGATGTAATGCTCACAACCAATCACACTAAGTAATTCCACAACCAATTACAATGATATATTTTCACAACCAACCACAATTATACATTTCCACAACCACGTGAGACAATATTCACTCATTATTTTTGTTTCATCCATTAGCTTCCACATGTCTCATATAACAAAAAGTATGAATATATAACAATACACCAATGGTATCACATTATGCATTTCAACAATGCAATACAATTATTTATATATTCAAGGATATCAACATCACATGGGACTCCAAACGGTCACACATATCACATAATATCTCAATTTCAACAATTATATTACATATAAGCCCCCACACGGGCACAACACATAGATAATAATTTTTCATGATTAGTTCTCATCCTTAACATGCATTTAGTACCATAATTTACTACCCAACATAGTATGAAAGAGTTAAGTCATAACCTACCTCAAAAGTAGACATACTGCAACCAAGACTTTGCTCTCAAAGCCTTACCCCTTGGAAACGGTCCCAAACTCTACTAAAAGCATTAAATATGGCATCTATGTGTCAAATAAAATCAACGACACTCATATTAAATACTTTTGATTTGGAGTCAAAATGAACCCTCCAAAATGGCTTTTTGAAAAAGAAGGGAAAAAACATAACTTTATTTTCTAAGGTTATTATGTGTTGTGTGTGATTAGTAGTACCTTTGAGTTTCTAAGTGGAAGGAGACTAGTTATATATTTATATATATATATATATATATGATGTTCTTAATAGCTAAGTTAAGGAGTTATGGGTATATGTTATTGAGCCTTTTGGGTATGATCTTTATTCTCATAGTTTAGAAATATAAGTTTAGAGATGTGGTAATAATAGGCTATGACAAAAGCAGTATGATTTATTAAAGGTTGAAGACATCAGTGTTAAGTGTTTGAATCTAAGTTTGAAATCTTGAAGAATAAGTGAATAGAAATGAGAGTTGAATCTCTAGATGGTGTGAATTCAGGACGTGGTGGTACTCATGAGGATTCTAAGTTAGTAAGTGCTTAAGAAATTTTATAATGATTAGTGGGGCTGTTGAAAGATAGAGTTGTACCTCCGAAGAAAGTATTAGAAATAGGTTTTACACTTTCAGGTATAGTCTTTCAGAGTAAGTTTGTTATTTACGTGTGTTGTTGTATTTCAGATTCTAGAGTGCAATGAGTGTAGTTCAGTTTAGAGTTTAGTAAAGAGTTTCTCAGATTTAGAATGATGGATTAAAGCTATAGGGAAGATGATAGAATGAGTAGCCAAGTCAAGCTCTCAAACTCTAGTAGTGATACTAGTATGTTATAAAATATCAGAAAGTGGGGGTGACGCTCAACCCATTCTTATTTCAGTGTTGGTATTTCAGTTATCCCGATATTTACTCATGCCTCAAGTGTCAGTTCCCTGAACATAGCTCATGTTCATGAGTATAATAGAGAGTCATGTACTCTCCCAGTTCCTAGTAAGAGGAGTTCCAATTCATCCAGTAGTTGGAATCACACTTCATAAGTTATGAACTCCAAAATTCAGGTCATGTAGATCATGACTTATGTACTCATGCTTTATAGTATGTTCGTTCCAGTACTCATGAAACACCCTTAACAATCAGCGAAATTCATAGTTACATCATGTATGTCCTCAGATTAGATCTCTTTAATGAGTCCATATCATAAAACCTCTATTCCTCAGGCCTCGGTGAAGTGTCGAGCTATTCTTAGTGTCCCTTCATGTTCTGGATACTGACATTCCAACCTTTCAGTGACCTTCCTAAGTCAAGAGAGTGATGATGAATAATTGTATGGATGGGAGAGAGTAAATGTGTTATGTTGAAAAAAATGGTTGAAAACTGGTTTTATGTAAGCCTCTAAGTTTGAAAGAATTTTTGAGGTGAAGTTTATTTTCTTGTGTATGACTTGGTTAGTTGAGAATATTATATGTGTGTCTTCCTAATAATTGAATAGTGCATGGAACTTGTTATTGATAGAGGTATTAGAGAATATGAGGAAAATGCTTTTATGAGTATTTGTTTAGAAGTGGACATGTGGTTATGAATATAGGTTTGAACGTTATGTTGATATATAATTGAATGGGCGCGTTGTGTGCTAAAATTCCTAGTAAGAATTGAATTTTGTTAAAGTAGTAGTAAGAAAAATTATCTTTGAGAGTAGTAGTTATGACAATGCTTGGGGTATTGAATCCATGGTTCAGACTAGTATTATGGTGTTATGTGCAGTACATTGTGATTCTGAGTTAGACTTGACCATGATGAGAAGATTTAGTTCAGTTTAGACTTTAGTAGATGGATTTATCAATGCCATATGAAATTTATAAGTTGAATCAAGTGAATATGGTATTTAAAGAGGAGTAGTATAGTTGAGGGAGTATTTCCGAGGTCTTGCTAAGCTTGAAAGTAAGAAGTTGCATTGCTCAAGACCAAGTAATTCCATCCTAGCTTATGATTTATGGGTCTTTGTTTCATTCTACAAAGTGGTAGCAATATTGTGATTTCTTATTAAGATGTTTTATCCAGATCATGCCCAAAGCTCTTTACTCCCTAATAGCATGAGAAATTTCTTAGAAAAGTGTTAAAGAAATACCCTAGTTGGGTGTGAGCATTCAGTATGATCCAGTTCATATCGCCTACAATCCAGTTTAGCAATCAAATAGATCAGTTCCTATAGATTTCCAACGTCCCATCTAGTCATACTACCCAAAGTTTCGCAAGTAAGGCTATTCTATGAGGTAAAATGTTAGCCTTTGTACAAATTACGAATTCAGGTCAGTCCATGCATCATGCATCAGTTTCAGATTCAAATATTAAGTCATGATTCAATTCATAAGTATCTTCTGTATCATCTCAGTCTTTTCCTAGTATTTCAACCAAATCAGTATCATTCGGGGATAAACGATCCCACGAGAGAGATATTGTAATGCCTCGAGTTTTCATGGAGTTTTTATGTCATAAACCTCTCATTCTTTTTCTTATTAAATCAAATCCATCCTAAAGTAATGGTGAATCATAAGTGGACGCTCTCATTTCTATATCAGCCATACAACTATTTTCATGAGAATTCATGTATTCATAGATCAGTTCAGTAGCTCATCATGTTTAAGATTCAGTTATTCAGTTCATTTAAATTGTGCATGATAGCTTATAGCCTCAGATTCTTTAGCGTTCTCAGCTTAACTATCCACATTCGTGGATAAATATTTCCAAGGGGGAGATATTGTAACACACCGTATTTTTCCTAGCTTAATTTCGTCCCTAGAAGGTCAAGGATTAGCTTTTAAAATGAATACCTTTTTATTTCATGTGGTATTTTATAGATTTAGAGTTTTCATTGTGGGGGAAATTGAATAAGCATTTTATGCTCATTATTCACCATTCTCTTCAAAAGCAAAACTCTAGAAATGTAAGACCCCGCAGATCCTCATCGTCCAAGTCCTTTAAAACGTGCCAAAAGAGGTCTTGGACATAGAAAATTTTTAGCGAAGTGTTAGGACTTAGTCTTTCCTAAAGCCCTCAAACTTTGAGGAATTTATTTATGACCTTCCCAACCTCCAAAAGTTAATTTTTAAGTTGATTCACGATCGTGGAAGTCAATAGTATATCTCGGGTGAGTTTCGAAATTTTCGGACGAGCATAAGGGCGTGTTTGGAACTCCAAAATAGCAACTTAGGGCGATTAACCTGCAGCGCCCTGCCTAGTCCGGTGCTGGGGGAGAGCCCGCAATAGAGACCGCAGTACCTCGCCCAAAGCGGCGTTCTAAAGCCCGCGGCACCCGAGCCAGTCCGATTCGGGTAATTTTTGCAGTTTTATTCCATATTTTAAGGGTAAATGAGTCATTTTCCCCACCCCAATCCATCCAAACACAAGATTTAATCTTATTCTAAGCACTTTAGGCTTATTTTCATTACTTTTCTCTCAAGCAATACCCTAAGAACTCCAAAGCTCCTCCTCCAAGAAGTTTAGATCCTCCATTGTTACTCCAAGAAAGTTTTAGATTAAGGGTTCCCAAGTAATGATACTCAAGAATCCATCTTCAGGAACGCAAATAGGATCTTCAAAATCAAGATTCTTCATCTAGTTTTTCATCCAAGGTTGTTGGGTTATGAACAAGGATACTCCTTTCATTTTTGTGCCCAAAATTTGTTTTTAATTACGAAAGTTACTTGATTTTATGTGATTTCCCATGAAATTGAAGTTAGGGTTTATACCCAATGTTTCTATTCATAAGATTTTGAGATTTCCATTGATTTCAAAGTTGAATTACATGATTTTGTTCATATTTTCATGCATATTGTAGAAATTTCCAGACTTTATGATAAATTATAAATGTTTATATTATCAAGCATGAATTTTAAGATGTTTTAACATGAGTTTGATGCTTGGGTCACTAAGCCCCAATGAGCTTTGCTATTTCAAGATCGATTGTGCTATGAGCACTTTATGACTAGATTCTTTTCAGATTACCAATAAAGATTTGACCTTTTGGTCTCCGAATAGATATGAAATCCACTTTATAGAATTCAGATTACAGATTTAGATTTATAGATATACAGTTGGATTTCATCATAAATCATTAGACTATTTTAGAAGTGGATTTTCATCAGAATGAGCATATAGATTTAATGGGAGTAGTATTTAGCATCAAGGTGGGTAAGTTACTACGGTTTCATACCTCAGAACTACGTGCCAACGTAGGATTTTGATTGTTCCCACTTCTATGTGGATGATAGATATGTGATCACTTAGATAGGTTATACTCCCTGGCAAGAGTATGACTCCTCTCCCCAACGTGAGGATTCCTCCTTAGGAGGACAAAAACGTTGGACTCCATGAATTCTCACATGGTTTATGTCGGTCAAGAGAACCTCCCTTCTAGCTAATAAAAAAGATTAATAGAAAAACTTGTAGAAAAACTAAGTGTAAAGGCTCACAAGTTTACACAAATATTATTTTACTTAAGATTTCAGATTACAGAATTACAGCTTTTAGTTTCAGACATTAAAAATTGAGCCCTTTTTCACTTGGCCTATATGATTTGAGAATATAACAGAAATATAGATTTTTGAACAAAGTGTTATGACTCACAAGATTTATACTATATGCTTTACTATTTATGATTTATAATCTTCAAATTTCAGATTACTCAAGCCTATGTGAGTCATTTACATTTAGCATGCATGATTTTATAAAATGTGATGATAATATTTTACTTATGCATTTACCCCATATACGTTTATGTGCTACATTGTCTCATAATATAGGTATAATTTATGATATGTACAGTCAGAATCAGACAATTGCAGATTCCAGCCAGCAGAGAATAAGTCCTACTTCGGGGACTTTAGTTAGATGTTATTTATACACTTTACTTTCCTATTCCTATGTATTGATTAGTGGTATTTAGGGTCGCGTCCTAGCTATCTATAGTCAGTATAGTAGAGGCTTTATAGATGCCAGTTAGAGTCAATTAGGTAAATTCAGTCCCTCTTTTCAGATTTTATCAGAATAAAAAAGTTGTATCAGTATTGTAATTTCACAGATTCCATCATTTTCATATTTTCGCACATTAAACTCAGTCATTTTATACATATTTATCCAGTTGCTTATGGGTTATGCCAGTAGAAGGGTTAGCTTGGGATTACTTGTGGTCTAAGCATCGTGTGACGTCTTGAGACCATTTTTAGGGTGTTACATAGGCGGTCGGGGCCCGTGTTATTATGGGACCAACATGCTGCAGGCAAAGAATAATAAGGTGCAATGCATCAAATATATAAACTAAACAATTTACTTTATGGTATTTGTGAAGGAGCCAAGTTCTATAATGGGTTATGAATATTTTATTCACATACTATGAAGCATCCTTAGCTTGAGAGTTGATATGCGTAATATAATTGAAACTTGATACATAGAATTCAGAATTGATAGTGTTTCAATAAGTAGTTTCTATATGGTAATGAAAAAATAGGAATGAAACATTTACAACAGATTGTCTAGTACACAATAGCAGAAAGGGAAAATTAAGGAGGGATATACTATTGTTAAGATTTTTTTAAGAAATAACAGCCAGAGTACAGAATTGAAGCACTACAATCTTATGTACTTCCTGCATAGGAAAAACAAAGGGACCAACTTGAGGTTCCGTTGCAAGGGTACCATCTTCCTACTCAATAGCGCTATCATTCAGCATTTTCAGCGTTGCAATAGCTCCATCATGTATATCTATGTCAAGTAGTTATTTTTCATAATACTTGGGGGGATCTGAACTCTTCTATTGAAGGTATTGTTGTTTTAGCAAATGCATGAACTAATGTAATGCCACAGTAACCAGTTAAGATAAGAAACTTAATTTGCACGACATAATGTAGATTCTTTGGTGCTAGGAATTTAACTGTATTATTTAATTTAAATAATAAGGTTTCTTTTATTTGCTCTCTACTGGTTTTATCTAACTCACTTATGACCTTTCATAGATTTGTGTAGAACACATTTTGTAGTATGCTAACATATTTCTCGCTAGCAGCCATCTTCTCTTTCCACTATGATCCAGAAAGGCTCCTACCACCTGAAGTCAAACATGTGAACGTATCATACATGTGGAGAGAAAAAGGACACACAACTAGCTTACCCTCTTTGCTACTGCTGGGCATGTTCCCAGTAACAATTAGTCAGTATTTCGTCTACAGATAACATTTATATGTACACGTTTTGCTGTTGATATTAATCTTATAGCTGAAAATCATAGTAGTACATTAACTTTCATAGGCACTATGGCTCTTGAATACACTGTTTACTGCTCATACACTATAAAATGTCATTTAATACCTCAAAAAATGTAATTTTAGCACCCCAACAATAGGCCACTATAATGTTATGCTCGTGTGTCCATATATATTACAGAATTAAGAAAATTAAAGAGAGAATATCGGAAGTTCTATGTACCTAAGAATAAAAATAATGATTTCATTATGTAATAAGATTCTAGTAAACAAGTCCTCCTCTTTATTCGAGCTGAACAAATACAATTCTATCTATATAATTCAAGAGAGTAGAAGCAGGGGATTTCCACCAACAGAACTTTGGAAAGTTAGTTGAATGCTGCAGTGACCCTTTGTTTTTAAGTTTTAAACTTGGTTATAAAAAACACTGGATAGAGAGGTGAAAAAAAGGCATGTCAGTCAAGGATGCTAGAAGCATCAAAATCTACACTCTGGTGGCTTTAATTGCTAGCCTAGGGCCATAAAGATATACAAATGTATCCAGTAAGTATAGGGGATTCATAGAGGCGACACAAATACTGAGGCGTTGTTCTTGCCGAAGAGATAATTAAAGACAGTAAAGCCAATTTTTTGATAAAGAATAAAACCAAGTACTAACAAGTGTGGAAAAAGCAAATTATAGAGGTAAAAGGGCAGAAGGAAACAGTTGCACAAACCTATGCAAGTTCAAATTCACCCGAGCCACAGTTTCTCATAAGCCAACTGGGAAAAAGAAAAGGAAGAAAAATCCATGGACCAACCGTCAAATACTATCATCTCCGTCCCGTAGGAAATCTCTTCTAGCAGAAGAACCTTATCAAATAGCAAACAAAAAGGCATATCATACACACCGCACTCATCAAAGTTCACCATCACTTCCATCATCAAAATTCACACTACCCAATCCCCTTTCATGAACCATCAACCAAGTCATGCGGTGTGGGTACAACCGGAAGTCGATGAGACCAGTTCTTCGTCACTGCTTTTCCATTTTTTCAACTCCAAAAGTGCAACAAATAGGAAATCTGAAATCACCAAAAATAGGCTTTTGATTGGAATCTAACGTGTCGTCAAGTACCAAATTGATGCAACAAAATTTAAAACCTCTACACAATATATGGCTATAAGAACCACTATAGCTACTAATCCCAGTGGAGCCAAAAAAAACAATATTTTAATAGGAAATTCACTTCTTTGAAGAAACTTATCAAACACCTATGACACAATTATTTATTTTTAAAGAGCTAAAGTACCCAAGTTTTTTCCAATAAAATCTTTCATGCATACAAAATATAAGAGTAAACAGAGAAGCTTCAAGTGAGAGCATCCACCAACAACTAAATCTTAAAGTGAGTCTAGATCTTGCAGTTTAATCTAGGCTAGTGCGTAGAAAAATTGAATTGGGTCTCATCCATTTTAAGTTATTCAGAATTAACCGAAACAAAGAAGATAATAACAAAAAAATATAGCTGTAAAATAACACGAAAAACAAATCAAAGACGGTGGAATGGTACCATTTATCCGTGCTTTAGTTTTGAAAGAGACCCCAAAGCTTTTGAGATTAAAGCCTCGATTGAAAGATGCAAGATATTTGATCAAAAAAAGAGAGAATTAATCATAGAAATTAACAACAAATATAAGAGAATACCAACAAGAATGAGCAGGGTTAAAAAGAACAACAAACAAAACATAAGAAAAAATTAGGATACGTATAGAAGAAGAAAAATGGTAAAACTTAATGTGGCAAAAAGGCAGGAGAAAAGGTTCATAGAAATCTGATGTCATGGCAGTTTTTCTTTTGGGTTCAGAAGACACGTTATTTATTTGATGGGCAATAACCAACTTAACCGTTATCTAAAATGACATGAAGCACACGTGTCAAAATCATCACTTCCATAATATAGAAAAATCTCTCACCTATTTATTATGTAATTGAAACCATTGATATAATAACATGACACATCTCTTATGTGGCTAACCCATTTATATTTTTATTCATTTTTTTGACTTTCCATCTTATTCATTAATTTAGTTTTATAAATAATTTAATACCTAATGAAAATGTATTTAGTGTCTAATAAACATAGACATTCAAATTACTTATAATCCATATCTCTTCACGTTACAATTTTTACTCTCAAATATTATTCATGACTCCTGTATGTTTCATTTTTATATTCCTTAAAAATATTTATTTAACTAGTCAATCATGTCGAGCTTTGCGTGGTTTTAATAATAATTTAGAAAACTTCCTTTATGATTTTAATTCTATTAGTTGACAAAATTCTATTAGCTCCAACACTCTTTGTGTAATTAGTTTCACAGAAAGTAATTTTTGGAGGGGAAAATAGTATTAATTATAACTATATATACTTACTAACTTTGCGTATATCATTTAGTGATAATTTTTTTTTTGGTAAAATTAACAAACAATAATAATAATTACAACATATATATATATATATGTATGTATATATATATATAATGTTGGTGTCATTCATATGCATGGTGGACTTTACACATGATTGAGGTCCAAGGATATGAACATACAATTACATTGCATTCACCACGCGAGATCAAGAAAAAGAAAATTCTTTTGTTATCTGCTTTCTTGCAGGATTCTATGATATTCCAACCCAATGATCCTTAGATGGATAGCGTTTATCACCATCTCCCTCATTTTTTATTTTTTTTAAGTGTTAAAGTACTATAAATCGACATTTTTAATATTCTAGTTTAGATATATTTTATTTTTTCTCGATAAGAAATGAAAAATTCAATTAAATAAATTTATCAACTTTTGGGTTTTACTATCAACATATGTGAAAAGGAAAAGTTAACGACTGATAGTTGAGGTGCATTTTGATAAATAATTAGTGATAGTTCAAGTATAAAACTCACACATCTCAAAATACTTTCAAGTGTACATTTAACCCTTTACTCAAATGAAAATATACTACATCTCCCACCATTTAAAATTTCTACTACTTTTTTCATTCCCAATAGGTCAAGAATTGGACATAAAATAAAATGAAATGAAAAAATGGGTTAAAATTCCAAATTGTATGGTTAAATAGAATAATGAAATCAGCTGATACAAACATACGATCCAATACTCATATCACACATGCATAAAGCCTTTAATTTTTCATTGTTTTGGTCCCCTTTTCGATTTCGAAGGGTTGGAAAACATTATTTTAGAATTTTTAAATTATTTTAAAACTTTAAAGAAAATTTTAAAATAATTTAAGAAATTAAAGAGTCGCCACTTGATTTTTGAGAAAAGATCAAGAAAAATAAAAATATTACTTAAAAGATTCAAAACAGAAAAAATCTTTTAAGTTTAGAAATTTCAAGTAAGTGGTTCCTATTAATATTCTTGGAAGGTTGTTAAGGCACCAAGAGTATCCGGTAACTTGTGGTTATCCGGACTATTTAAAAAATAACTTTTTGGCTAACTTTAAAAAGGAAAATTGTTTTTTTTTTTAAAAAAATGATTAAGGAAAAAATTGTCTTCAGGATTTGTGCAAAACTAATTTTTACGACCCAGCAAGAATTTTTCACTAAGTCTAAAAAAACTAAAAACAATTAGCATATTAAGGGGAAATGGGGAGACTAAATGACTTAAGGCATTAGACTTGAATCCATAAATTTTGTTTTAAGCTAATTTAGGTTTTTGATCCATCTTCGCCTATCCTAATCTAAATACTTGAACTTTTGACCCATAACCTGTTCTCAGCTAGTTTTCAGACCTTTGAGATCCAAAATCCGCTTCACCTATATTAAATTACAACTTTGGCTTCTAGGTCCAAATTAATTAATAAATAAATGACTAAATGAATAAATAAAAATAAGGCAATAATAAAAATCAAGACTTTTCAAGTCTCTTAGTAACCTCATCAAAGGGTTTTGACCCATTTTCCTTCTTTATTCATCTTCTTGCACCCACATGCCATATAATCAACTTTGAGTTTAAACTTCGGACTTGACTCGGAGAGATGGACCTCATTGGCCCACTACGAAATGTAAGAGGAAAGGAGTTCATTTGGACTCCAAAACAGATTCACGCAGAGAAAAATATAAAAGAAAAAGAATTAATATGTGTTAAAAAATTCTTCACTTAACAGATAAATGATGAGATGGAAAAAATAACATTCTAAATCATAAAAAAATAGTAAGCTATTATATCAAAGCAAGTCAAATCATCCAACGAAAAGAATATTAAACCATCTTCTAAATAATCTTACAAAAAATTGAATCTAGCACAATATAATTAACTAGCCCTTGAAAAGAAGACATAAATCCACAAGCACAGTTGCTTAAACTTTGAACAAATAGATTAACACATATTTGCTCCAAATACTATGATATAATAAAGTATAAGGCATTTTTTCATTAAACCAAGAAAAGGAGAATAAGCGAGAGATGAGGAAATCTTTGATAGCCCCTCAAATATGATATACAAGACATACTAATGCAACAACACTTCTTAATATAAAGTGAATTCAATCAACATATCTATAACTTAGAAAAAAAATTCACTATAGCATGTGAATAAAAATGGGACGTATAAATGAATAAAAATGCTTTAAGAAGTAAACCAATAAGCAAAGTGAACCAAATAGCATATATAAAGCATATTTGAAAAATGATATTCGAAGACGAGATAGAAAAATTAGTAAAAGATTAATTCTAAGAAAAAGAGTCCAATTATTCCAACTCCAATTTTAGTTTTACACCATTTCAAAAAATTCTATAACCCTAACATTTCAATCTAAACAAGAGAAAATCAAGGATAATTTTGACCATGAAAATGACTAACTCACTACTTCAAATCGAGAAACAATTTCACAGACCCTTAACAAAGAATTTAAAAAAAAGCATGAGCATGCATTTTAAGCAAAGATCAAAACTTTATCCATAATAATCAAAGAATAAAGCCAAAAAGCGAAACAATCAATATTAACTATTCTTTTTAACAAAAGCAAACAACTTTATATGCGAAAAATAAACATATCCACCAACAATAAATTTAAATAAAGCATGAGTACATATTTTAAACAAAGGTCAAAACTTTATCTAAAATAATCAAAGAATAAAGCTAAAAGGCGAAATAATCAACATTAACTATTCTTTTCAACATAAAAGAAACAACTTTACATGTTAAAAATAAATATATCCGCCAACAATAACTTTAAATAAAACATGAGTACATATTTTAAACAAAGATCAAAACCTTATCCATACCAATTAAGGAATTAAGCCAAAAGGTGAAACAATCAATATTAACTATTGTTAGCTCATCTTATCTCATAACATGAAAATAATCATAATATTAATATCACAACATCTTATGACCTTCACAGCCGTCTACAATAAATAATCCCAATCAACAAAATTAAAACTATGAAACTACGAAGAAGGTGATGAAGAAGAAAACGATAACAAAACTAAAAGGGAAAGGTGTGTTTACCCTTTTAGAGCAACAAAACAGGACTTCAAGCCTTCTTCTAAGTCTTGATCACCACCGGAGAACAATCTTTCTAGAGCCCCGATTAGACCACCGCTTGAAAACTTTTACTAAAAGAAAAATTTAACTCTTTGCTCAAAAAGTTTTTTTTCTCTCTTTGAGACTTGGTTTTCTACCAAGATAGTAGTAATATTTTTAGAAAAGGATAGAGATTCAATTCTTTGAATCCACCAATGTAGGAGAAAGAATTTAGAGGTGTTTTGGGAATTTCCAAATTGAGTGTAAGATATGTTGGAGGATAAGGTAAGGTGCAATTGTACAATCTATTACAAATTTTGAATTTCAAATTTGAAAAAGTACAAGGTTGAGGTGGAATTATACCATCTAGTACAAATTTTGAATTTTAAAATTTTGAATTTTTGGTTTTTGAATTTCTTGTTTAGGTTGATTAGCTACTGGTTGGATGCGGATTCGGGTCGTGTGTGTGGGTCGGATTTTGTGTTTTGCAGGGGTTCGTATTGTTGGGTAGAATTTAGGATTTGGGGGTATTTTAAAAATAACCCCAATCAATTTAGAATTTAGTCAATTCATGAAATATTTGGCAGAATTAAAAATCAATTGACCAATTGCATCGCAATTATGGTCAATTTAATTTCAATTATGGCCAAGTTTAATAAATCAGCTAAATTAAATTGAAATTCTATACGAATTAATACCTCATTTAATCCTGATCCTCTTGATTTAATAAAATTAAATAAATATTTCTCTAAATAAATTAATTTTGAGAAAAAAATTATATTTAAATCAAGATTTTCCCCATTTAAATTAATTTTTAAGATAAGCTTTGATTAAAATATGATATTTCATACAATAAATATTTAAGTAACAAAATGATATAATTTTGTATAATTAAATATGATGATATATAATTTCTACTTAAAATGACAAAATTACTCAGATAACTACTTTGAAAAGATTTTTATTTAGATAAA
Source organism: Capsicum annuum (assembly GCF_002878395.1). Classification (NCBI taxonomy): domain Eukaryota; kingdom Viridiplantae; phylum Streptophyta; class Magnoliopsida; order Solanales; family Solanaceae; genus Capsicum; species Capsicum annuum. The sequence continues at coordinate 95,435 of NW_025825704.1, read as the reverse complement.
ATAAATATTATAATTTTCTTTAAGATTCAAAAAAAATTGAGACAAAACTTAGTTGAGGAGGGTTAAAATTAGGTGTCAAAAACTGTCCCCTCTCTTTGGGCAGGGTGGATGCAAGTAATCCTAGGCAAAGGGAGTTTGACGTTCCTAATTTTTGTCCGATGATAAATTCTTTTCTAAAAGTGGTTGGCTTTCGCATGAGTTTTATGGAGTTATGAACAGACCCCTATATCGGGTTTCCTATATATCTCAGGTTGCATGATAATTCAGGCCACTTGTCATTCATAAAGCTTGATTCTGAAGCACGATTTTCAAAGAATTCACAAGCTATTCCAATTTTCAAATTTTGATGAAATCGAAAAGCTGAGGAATAAGCATATTGGGGGGAGGTTGGAATGCAGTCAAGTTTTCAACAAAAAGCCCAGCCTACATATCTCTAAGACTCAGGGAATCAGACTTCTTATAGTTCAGTGCGATTGGAAGAAAAGCTAGTCTATTATTTTAGATTATTTTTGGCTCGGAATGAGTGAAAAGTCATTCGAGTTACAAAAAAGAGTCTTATAACATCTTATCCATGAATGTGGCATCCTTCACATCCATAGGCAAGAATTTACCCAGACATAATTTCCACAGCTCTAGGTGTCCTACCACTCGATTGAAGGAAAAAGAAGGTTATCCTCGGTATGAGTGTAGAAATATCCCGAAGGTGAAGCTAAAACCAGAATATCCCAAAGTACCCACATGCCTTATAATAGGGTTATGGTTTGAGGGTGGTGACAATCATCCTTTAGGTCCCATCCAAAGAGTTTGGCGTCCCTCTCTACACTACATCCACTACTAGAAATGAGGGCTATGGGAACACTTATTTAGTGGACGGTTCTTGAACCGTTACTATAAACATCCTATGGAGTTGTCTAATCTATTAGCACAAAAAATATTTAAAAACATCTCAATATGCTTAAAACCGTCGCAATAGGGTATTCTGTGGTAACTGTTTTAAGAACCATCAGTATAGACAATTTTTAGCCACGGTTATATTTTGATGAAAAATAATATTTCTTAGGAATTTTCCCTTCAACATTTTATTTACCCGTTTATTTTAATTACATATTAATTAAAAAAATATATTTCGGTTTTAGTTAGGGTTTAGATAGCCCCTTTATCAATTCTTCAATATCACATCTTCCTCTTTGTCAATTCTTCAATATCAGAGACTTCGATAGTTAGATACTCATCTTCTCTTCATCAATCCTTCAAGGAATCGGTTTGGTTCAAGTGAAATACACTTTGTTGTTCAAGTGAAAGATAATTCGTTGGTTCAAGTGAAAGACACTTCGGTTTGGTTTGTATCGATTCAACCTCTCTTGTTCTACTCATCTTCTTCTCCATTCACTTCGGTTTGAATCATTCAACCTCGGTGTATTCCCTACAATAGCTTCTTTGTCAAGGTCAGCAAAATATTCTAGCAATTCTTTTTTGCTTTCTTCTTATCATCTCATTTTATCTTTGTTTTCCTTGATACGAATTTTGCTTAGTTTGTTACTGTGTTAATAGTTGATGTGGGTAATTCCTTGAATTGCTGTTTAAGTTAGTTTTGGGATTATGCTGGGATTACTACATTGATGTACAGTGGACCTAGTTAAACAGTCCATGCACTGGTCCAAAGCACCCTGAGCGCAAGAGAGTAAAACAACTGGGCAAACACTGGTTTGACCTATGTTGGAACTGCTTGAGGAGTCTAGGTGCAAGTGTTGGAACTGAATACATGAGAGTTGAAAGAAATTCCAGGCAGTATTGTTTTGACCTGCGTTGATATAGTTGAGCAGTCCAGGATAGGTTAAATGCAAGAAGGACGCAGGTTAGCCGGATCATGAGCTAAAATCGCTGGCAGCTTGCTCCAAAAGTAGGAGACCAAGAGAAATTTTTAAGCTCATAACTATCTCTGGACGCTATATTCCCACAAGATGTAGGGTCAAAAGGCAATTCTACTTTTTCCTATGTAGTGTTAGGTAGATCTACTCGATTTGTTGGTCATTTAAAGTGATGTGGTGAGCTTCATTTCTTTGGAAGACTTGATCATTACATTGGTTTTCTTCCATGACTTAGAATTAAAGACTTCACATTAACATTATCATTGTTATTGTCAGAGTCAGGTGTATGTCTCGACATTAGTTATTTTTTTTTATTAGTAGAGGCATTGTGGATATTGTTGTGGATTGGATATTGATGTTGACACTCTTAAGTATCTCAGAGTTTGTTCTTTTTCTATCTTGTTATATATTCGGAATACATCCACTTCTGGGTATGTTATGTTCTATTTGGCTATGCAATAGGGGTAGTCTCCGTTCCTCGGTGGACTTGAGATACTTGTCTTAGCCAGGACCTGGTTTGGGTTGTGGCAAAGTTAGATCAGAGCCTAGTTTGCTATCATTGGGTGTCCACAAAGCCGTATCAAGTAGAGTCTCTTTTATGGGTTTGTAACATGCCATACTTATAAGATAGAGCCTATGAGGAAATTAGGAATATTTTTGATGTGACCCTACTGTGGGCCTTTTCGTAATGGGCATCCCAAGTCCAACCGAGATCATAGACTATCCCGTACTCTACCCAACCTCGAGTCGCCTTTCCTAAGTTGGCTGAATTTTAAGCATGTAACAAGATAGTGTAACAGCTCACTTGAATATGCATGGATAAGATCACAACTGTGATTGACCCAACTATGTCCAACCATCTCATACCTACAATCCAAACATACTAACCGAGAACGAAATATGGGCCATAAACTAGGCCATAACCAAAGATGATCCAAAACATAATATAATTGATCCTAAAATGAAATATAATGGAATAATGAGAAATTATGTATAATGATGCTAGCCTTAATACCAATACCAATGCTAAGCCTGACACTTATACCGATCCTACCCATTACAACCCATAGTAGTAGCACAAAGCCTTTAACCAAAAGAGTAATAAAATTTGGTTGAGACATGCCCATAACTATAGTAAAAAACCAATATCTAAAAATAAACCAAAATGTCCAAAAGTGTCCATAACATAAAATGGAGCCTTCCTAAATGATGGAAGCTCACCACTTCAGTCTAAATGCTGATCCCCGAGTTAATCACTATGTAGGATGAGTAGAACGGTCAATTCCTACATAGCGTGGGTATACAGTCGCTAGTAGACGGGTTCGCGACTGAACCTAGCATGATCTTAGGATAAGGATAAAATAATGCCATTTATAATACCAAGTAAAACCATCCATATTCAAACAACCATACATATATATATAACTATGACGGGAAAGGGGACTGGGTTTAGCATGTCGTTAAAACCCTTACCTAGGCTGTGTAGCTTTACTGTACTAACCCACCCATGGGCTATATAGGTTAAGCTTCCTCGATTGAAAGGGCCCTAGTGCATGAAGCCGCATGACCAGGGAAGAAAACTTTGAATGACTAGTACATCCCTCAAAATATGGTTTGACATCATTCACACGGTCACCAAGACCAACCTTACATTGGCCAATATATGTTTCAAGCTTTGGTCCCCCGGGACCTCCACCTTCCACGACTTTGTAAAATATCCCGCCATTATTGTCCAATTAAAACCATTACCAAGAAACTAACCAATCCATTTACCATTTATTAACCAAGGCCATTTAGTGGTGGTATCGTCATACCGACCATACTTGCAAGTACTATCCATAGCCAACCTCATATAAATTTAAGGAAACTTCCAAGTTCCCTTCTATTTACTATATTAAACCACTTGGGGGATTCCATGTAACCCACAAGCATAACCATTTATCCACTTACCTTTCCAAGCCATTTAAACTATGTTTAATTTCTTTACTAAGTTTTAAAACAAGAAAGAGTTCCATTAAAAATACTCAATGTAATGAAAACTTTATTGTAGGCATTTTGTCATGCACATTGGGGGCATAATATAACTAAAACCATTTCCAATTACCATTAAACCATTCGCATGCAATCCAATTTTCCAAAACCACCATTAATTCACTAAAGCATAATTAAAATAATGGAAAACCATAACCAACCATTTAATATCAAAAACCCCAATTCATATTTGAAAACCAAAATCAATCAATAAATGATGTCATAAAAACATTCATAAAACCCATACTTTTAGATAAAATTAATAGTGAGGGAAGAGAATATTCCCTAAACCGAGATGATGATGGAAAGAAATCACCAAGAAAAGCCCCAAATCAATCCTTTAGTTGAAACCCTAGCTTCTCATTCCCAAAAGCTTTTGAGATAATTATAGAATGTTTTAGAAGAGTTTCTAAGTGTTAATCAATGGAATAAAGGGTAATAACCTTCCAAGTAAGTTATAAGTCTTGGGACCTTATTATGATAAGTGGGGAAATGTCTAGGATAACCCCACTTAAGTTGTACAAAATCCCATCCTAGGGGTATGACTAACCCTCATAAGTCATACCCTCCAATACGAATGGTACCCTTCACTCTATCCTAGCCTCAACCTTTGGATCCAACGCTATCAAGCATATGACTCATCAAATGAAGTCGTATCCAAAGCATATATACAATTTGTACCCGTCATCCATATCCCTGCAGATTTAAACCCAAGAAAGATTTAGATATTGTCCACCATACGAGTCCTCGGTATGACTCGTACTCTGGCTTACGACTCATGGTGAGTCACTCATACATATATCCAAACTAAGTAACCAAGTCTAAGAGTAAGTTAAGGAACCAAATAATCCCTACCCACCAATTTGACTCGTACCCTAAATCGCATCTCTTCTAGTAACCAAAATCCATCCCACCAACCAGCACTAGTCAGTATATGACTGGTCCATACATCTATACCCCAACATACAACTCACACCCTCGAGTTGTATTGGATCCAGAGACCAAAAGTCAAGGAAATTTTCTATGTCCAGAAACCCAGGTGTTTCAGTTTCCTCACTAGGAACATTCATCACTGAATAACGGACAAGGTAGGGGTAACCACATATACGAGTCCTTTGCATTATCTTATCAAATACATTCCCAATTTTTAATAAAGTTTGAAAACAAAGAGTCAAAGATACTAATCTTTCCTTTAACAAACTCTAAAATTAAAGATATGTTGAAGACATATACCTTCTGCATGAATCCTAGGAGTAGAAAATAAATGTGGATATTTGGACATCATGTCCCCTTCCGCTTCCCATGTAGATTGGTCCACCCTATGGTTCTACCAAAGAACCTTAACCAAAGCCACATCCTTGGTCTATAACCGACAAACCTGCCTATCCAAGATCTTAATTAGGTTTTTTTATAAGATAAAGAATCTGTGTTACCCAGTCCTTCCAAAGGAACATTAGAAAAAGAATCACCAATGGACTTCCTCAACATGGAAACATGAAAGAACAGATGAACCAAGCTCAAGATAGAAGGCAACTCCAGCTCATAAGCAACATTACCAATTCTCTGTAAAACCTCATAAGGATAAATATACTGGGGACTAAGCTTCCCCTTTTTACCAAACCGCACTACTCCCTTTATGGGAGATACCTTGAGGAAATCCTTATCCCCAACCTCAAGCTCCAAGTCTCTATGCCTGACATCCGCATAAGACTTTTTGTGAATTTGGGATTCTTAAGCCTCTCCCAAATCACCTTCACCTTCTCCATATCCTAGTAAACCAAGTCGGGACCAAACATATTCGCCTCACTAAACTCAAACTAACTAATAGGAAATATACACCTCCTACCATATAATACCTCAAAAGGGGCCATACCAATACTAGAATGATAGCTATTGTTGTAAGTAAACTCCACCAAAGATAGATTCTCAACTCAATATCCACCAAAATCAATTACACAAGCCCGAAGTATATCTTCCAATGTCTGAGTAGTTCTCTCTACTTGCCCATCTGTCAGTGGGTGGAAGTAGTACTCAGACTAACCTTAGTCCCTAATACTTTCTAAAAAGATTGCCAAAAGTGAGATGTAAACTATGTGTCAGGATTATAAATAATCAAATTAGGCACCCCATGCAACTTCACAATCTCTTGAAGATACATCTTTGCAAAATCCTCCATCGAGAAGGTAGTCTGCATTGGCAAAAAGTACACAGAATTAGTCATCCTATCCATGATGACCTAAATTGAATCATATTAATTCTGAGATTGAGGAAGACTGGTAACAAAGTCCATATTGATCATTTCCCATTTCTATTAAGGCAATTCAATTTCTTGATACAACCCTTCTAGCCTCATATGCTCAACCTTAACGTGTTGACATACCTTGCACTTGTCAAAAAAATCATCCACATCTCTCTTCATGCCATTCGACCAATAAATATCCTTGAGATCATGATACATCTTAGTCAAGCCAGGATAAACAACATAGCACAACTCATACGTCTTGGCCAAAATCCTTTGTTACAAACCGTCGACATCAGGAACACATAATCTTCCCTGGTACTGTAAAGTACCATCACCACTAATCTCAAACACCATTACCTTTTGCTTAGCAACATCACTCTTAATTTTTATCATGATAGAATCTAACACTTGTTTCTCCTTAATCTCCATACCAAGTGATGCTTGAACTACTTCTTGCACCATCACACCACCATTCTTGGAGTCCAAGAGATGAACTCTAAGATTAGCCAAGCGGTGAATATCCTTCACCAGTTCCTGTTTTCCTTCCACCACACGAGCCAAAGTCCCTATGGATAACCTGCTAAGAGCATCAACAACTATGTTAGCCTTACCTGGGTGATAGTGAAAACTCATATCATAGTCCTTAAGAAGCTCAAGACATCTCCTCAACCTAAGATTAATCTCCTTCTGAGTGAACACATACTATAGACTCTTATGATTAGAAAAGACATCCACATAAACACCATACAAATAATGCCACCATATTTCAAAGCTAACACAACTACCAATAGCTCTAAACCATGAGTAGAATAATTCCTTTCATGCAGTTTAAACTGCCTGGAAGCACAGACAATCACCTTCTCATACTGCATCAACACAAAACCAAGCCCTACCCAAGATGCATCATAATAAATAATAAATCCATTATTGCCTTATGGAAAAGTTATAATTTAAGTCAAAGTTAACTTATCCTTCAACTTCTCAAAACTCCTTTCACAAGCATCTGACTAACAAAAGTTGACCTTATTCTGAGTTAACTTAGTCAAAGGAGTAGTTACCGATGAAAAGATTTACACTGATCGCCTAAAATACCCATCTAAACCCAAGAAACTCTAAATGTTGAATGAAGTCATGGGTTTAGGCCACCTCTTCACCATACCAAACTTTTGCAGATCAACCATGATCCCCCTACTTGAAATAATATGCCCAAGAAAGTTACAACATTCAGCCAAAACTCACATTTAGAGAACTTGGCATACAATTATTATTCCTTTAAGGTTCACAAAACCACACGAAGGTGATCAGCATGATACACCTCACTCTTCAAATAGACCAGAATACAATAAGTAAAAACAATAGTAAAGAGATCAAAATACTGACAAAAACCTATTTATCAGATCCATAAATGCCCCCGGAGCATTAGTCAACCCAAATGACAATAGCAAAAACTCTAAGTGCCTATATCGAGTGTGAAAAGCCATTTTATGGATATCCACCTCCCTAATCATTAGCTGATGGTATCTAGATCAAAGATCTATCTTAGAAAAGAACTTGACACCTTACAACTAGTCAAATAAATAATCTATTTTTTGAAAAAGACATTTGTTCTTGACCATCACCTTGTTCAACTACCTATAGATATACATATCTGAAGAGAATCATCCTTCTTGTGCACAAACAACATCGGCGCACCCCAAAGAGATACACTAGGATGAATAAACCCCTTATCCAAAAGATCCTTAAGTTTCTCCTTGAGTTCCCTCAACTCAGCTAGAGCCATTCTATATGGAGAAATAGAAATTGGATGAGTGTCTGGAACTAAGTCACTACCAAACTCTATTTCACTATAAGGAGAAACACCAGTAAGATCATACTGAAAAACCTCTACAAACTCATTAACCACTGTAACTGACTGAAAAGAAGGACCTTCTGAATTAGAATCTTTAACCCAGACTAAGTGACAAAGGCAAAGGTTAGAGATTAAACTTCGAGCTCTATGATAAAAAATAAATCTGACCCTAGGAGAAATAGAATTACCCTCTCACTCAATAACTGGCTCACAAGGAAATCTAAATACAACCTTGTGGGTCTGACAATCAAACAATGCGTAACAAAGTGTAACCAATCCTCCCCAAAGTAACATCAAAATCCACCATATAAAGTTCAAACAAATCTACCAAAGTTTACTACCACCAACAAATACCACACACCTCCTATAGACTCTCTTAGCAATAATTGAGTCACCTACTGAGGTAGAAATAGAGAAAGGATCCAAAATAACTTCTAGATCAAAACCAAAAGATAGTAACATATTAGGAGTCATATAGGAGAGAGTGGACCCAAGTCAAGCAAATAATATATGTCATGAGAGAAAAGCTGTAATGTACCAGTAATGACATCAGGTAATGTCTCAGATTATTTTTGGGATGCCAAAGCATATACCCTATTCCGACAAACACTAGAACCAGGATCAGTAACAAAAGTAGATGCAATACCACCAGGTGTAGGAGCAGAAGATGAAGCCACAAGAATCTTATTCTCCTCCGTAGCAACTTGATTAACCGGATAATCCCTGAGCTGGTGGCCTTCCTGGTCATACTTGAAGGATTTTTCCCTTACTTCACTATAATAACAATAATAAGGATGACCATAGAACCAACAAAGAGGGCATAAAAAAATTGACCGACCTCCACTTGCCTTAGATTATCACTCTATGCCAAAAAATTTTCACTACCCTGATGACGCCTGTCGCCCACCTTGTAAGGAGCACTAGAAGAAAAACAGGAACCAAAATTCCCCCATATCTTTTTATGCCATTTGCCACCATCCTGACCACCTTGAGACTGAGCACCTCCCTAGTCAGAAACCTGTTCCTCTTACCTTGTCGATTTCTAAACTCTGTTGGCACCCTCTTTTTATTCTTTACCTATTGCATATGAACATTCAACCTAGAGATGTCCATATCTTTAATCAGCAAGGCAGTCTTGTTCTCGAAAATCAAACCCGATTCAACACAGAAAAGAACTTCCTCATCCTTGCCCGCATGTCAGCACCTAAATCAAGAGTGTACCTTGACAACTGGTGAAACGTAATGGCATATTCCTTGGCAGACATCCTCCTTTACTTGAGGTTTACAAACTTCTCTAGCTTTTATTTCCTAGACTCTTGGGGAAAGAAATGATCTAAGAAGGCCTTAGAAAAAGTATCCCACAAGACTGATTCTTCCACATCACCCCTATCTCTATCCCATACTTTATACTACTAATATGCAACCTCTTTGAGATGAAAAGTTCAAAAGTTTACACCCTCCACATTGGTAGCTCTATCACCCAAAATATCTTTTCTATTTTATTTGACAAGCCCTGTGGATCCTACTCCACCTTTACTCCAAAAAAATGGGAGGACCTATTTTCATAAATTGTCCAACCTTTGTGGCCTCAACAAAGAAAGCACCAATCGCACCCATCTCAACCTTATCAATGAGCATCTGGGCATTAACATAAATAGACTGACTGAATTCAGCATTAGTCACCTCACCTTAAGAAGAACTAGTAGAAATAGCTAAAACTATAAAAGTATTAGGGATAGGACCATTAGATCGAAGATTAACCTTAAAAGTAGGATGCACCCCTTCAGTATTTCCCCTAGATGGGATAGAGAAATGTTCTTATGTTCAAAATCTATGAGGTATGATTTGATAGACGATCAAATAAGAATAGAGAAGATTCCAAGTCTGAGACTCCAAGCTATATAATAGATTACCAAGAAAGTAAAACATCCCTAAATGCCTTGTAGCATCTCCCTTTTTAGTGTAGAATGCTACACACCCCTAATAGAGACTCTACTCGACACGTCTTTGTGAACTCCAAATTGACCATGAACCTAGGATCTGATACCAGATTAACACGACCTAACTGTGGGCCTTATCGTAATGGGCATCTCAAGTCTGATGAAGATTAGAGATCACCCCTGTTACCCAACCTAACCTTCATCCGTGTATCTTGAGTTAGATGAATTCCAAGCGTGTAACAACTCATATAAAGACTCTAGGGTAAGATCACAATTGTGACCAACCCAACTAAATCCAATGATCCCATACCTACAATTTAACCATAACAATCGATACCAAAACAAGGGCCATAAACCAGGCCATAACCAAAGATGTTAAAAAATATAACATAATTGATCCCAAAATAAAATATGATGGAATAGTGAGAAATTATGTCCGATGATGCCAGCCTCAATACCAATGCTAAGGATGACACCTATACCAATCTCATCCATTCCCTATAGCAGTTCCACAAAGCCTATAACCAAAAGAATAATAAAATCTGGATGGGTTATTCCTCCAACCATTGCAAAAACTAATATCCAAAAAAAAACCAAAATGTCTAAAAGGTTCTATAACATAAAATAGAGCCTTTCAAAAAAATGGAATCTCACCACTTCAGTCCAAATGCTAATCCATGAGTCAATCACCATCTAGTAGGAGTAGAATGGGTGGTTCCTGCATAGCATCGGTATACAACCACAAGTTATGAATTAGCAGGTAAACGCTTGCATGATCTCAGGATAAGGATAAAATAATGTAATTTATAAGACCATGTAAAACCATCCTTATACACATAACCATACATATATATAACTATATCAGGAAAGGGTATGGGGTTTAGAATGCCTTTCAAACCCTTACCTAGGCTATATAGCTTTACCATCCTAAAATACTCATGGTTATTTTGGGTTCAGCCCCCCTTCTGAAAGAGCCCTAATGCGTAAAAACGTATGAATAAGAAAAAAACCTAGGATGACTAGTACATCCCTACAAATATTGTGTGACATTATGCACACAGCTACCAAGACGAACCTTACATTGGCAAATATAAGTTTCCAATTTTGGTCGCCCAAGGACTCCACCTTCCACGACTTTGCTACATATCCTGCCATTATTGTCCAATTAAAACCACTACAGAGAAACCAATGAATCCATTTACCATTTATTAACCAAGGGTATTTAGTGTTGGTATCTTTATACTGACCATACTTGTAAGTACTATCCATATCCAACCACATATAGGTTTAAGGGGACTTCTATGTGCCCTTCCATTGGCCATATTAAACTAGTTGGGAGATTTCATATAACCCACAATCATAACCATTTAGAATTTTACCATTCCAATCCAATTAAACCATGCATAATTCCTTTACCAAGTTTCAAAGCAAGCAAAAGTTCCATTGAAAATACTCAATGCTATAAAATCATTATTATAGGTATTTTTTCAAACACATTGCGAGAATAATATAACCAAAACCAATTCTAATTACCATTAAACCATTTTCATACAATCCAATTATCCAAAACTACTATTAATGCACATAAAGAATAATTAAAACCATGGAAAAGCATAACCAACCATATAATATCAAAACCCCTAATTCATATTTGAAAACCAAAACCATCCAATCAATGAAGTCATGAAAACATTTATTTAAACCAGGATTTTATATATAATTACCAATGAGGGAAGATAACATGCCTTAAAACAATATGTTGATGGAAAGAAATCACCATGACAAGTCCTAAATCAATCTTCTTGTTGAAACCCTAGCTTCCATTGCCCAAAAGATTTTGAGAGAATTATAGAGTGTTTTAGAAAAGTTTCTAATTGTTAATGAATGGAATAAAAGGGTAAATGACCTTATAAGTAGGTTAGAAGTCGTGGGACCCTATTAGGATAAGTGGGGAAATATTTAGAATACCCTTACTTAAGTTGTACAAAATCACACCTTAAGGTTACAACTAACCCTCACGAGTCATACCCTATAATATGAGTGGTACTCTCTACTTGTATCCTAGACTCAACCTTTGGATCCAATAAATTCTAGCATACGACTCATCCAATCAAGTTTTATCCAAATTATCTAATTCATACCCTTTATCCGTATCCCTTATAGATTTAAACCTAGGAATATTTAGACGCTATCCACTATACGAGTCCTTGGTACAACTAGTACCCTAGATTATGGGTCATGGTGATCCACTCTTACTCAGATCTAGCCTAAGTAACTAAGTCTAAGATTATGTTAAGGAACCAAATGATCTATACACACCAATATGACTTGTACCCCTAATTTGTATCCATTCCAATAATCAAAATCCATCTCACCAACCAACATTGGTCAGTATATGACTAGACCATATCATCCATACCCTAACATACGGCTCATATCCTTGAGTCTTATTAGGTATAGAAACCATAATTCTAGGAAATTTTCTAAGGTCGCAAAACCAGGGTGTTTCAATTTACCTTTTTCGTGATCTACTTTTGAGCTTTAAAGTCTAGGGTGTCGAAATCTCCTCTAATTCTCATTTTCTTACTTTTTAGATCATGCCTTGTAGAAGATTTGATTCTCATGGAAACCCCTCTATCTTGCTTAAGGATAATATGGATGGGAGTCATCTGACTTATGAAGTTCAGACCAAGTCTAAGGTCACTGCTTCTAATTGCCCTAGTGAAGTTTTACTGATCCCCACTAATACTTTTCCCACTGGTGATACTTTTACTTAGTAGCCTCTAGGTGATATTTCTAATACAGAGTTTCATCGTTTATTTATCTATTGAACTAGTTGGTTACATCTAAGTCTTGTTAGTTGGGTTCTACTGGTACTATTGTGAGTTCTTCTAAGGTTACTCGTGTTGAACAATTTATGAAACTAAATCTTTCTACCTTTAATATATCTAAGGTTGAGAAGGATGCTCAAGGATTCATAGATGATATGGAAAATATTTTTTGTGTGATGCATACTTCTGACTATAATGGTAATGAGTTCCCTGCATACGTGGTTTGAGAAGTGGGACTAGTCTAGAGGTGATGATGCAGATTTGGCATTTTTAGAGGATTTATCTAGTGCTTTTATTGATCACTTCTATTCTTAGGAGTTGAGGGAGGCAAAGGATGAGGAGTTCATGAATTTAAATCAAGGCCAAATGTCTATGAAAGAGTATGCCTTGAAGTTTTATCAGCTTTCCTACTATGCTGCTGAGCTAGTGTTTATCATTAAGACTAAGATAAGTAAGTTTGCTTCAATCTTGCCTTAAGACTTGGTGTTAGAGTTCAAGGCCTCTTTCCTGAACAATGGCTTTATATCTCTAGGATTGTGGTGTATATGAAGCAGGTTGAGGATGAAAAGAAGAAATAATCTAAAATAAAAGAGAGGTAAAGTAAGAGATTTTGGTATTTTGAGCAAGGTGGAGGCCAGAAAAATAGTAGTAAAAAGGTAGGTAGTGGTCTAAGAAGAAATGAGAGAAATCTAGTTGTTATTCTACAATTAGTCTACCCTATCTTAAGCTATTCGATGATCATAATTTTTAGAGAAACAGTGGGTTTAAGGAACAACATGCCCAATCTCAGGCTAGTGGGGCCTAATCAGCTCCATCTCGTCCTCTTTGTAGATTTTGTAGATAGTTGCACCGCGGCTTTTGTGATGAAAGAAGGAATATGTTTTTTTAGATATGGCTAGCATAGATATATTCAGAGAAATCGTCCTTTAGGAAATGTTTCTACTAGTTAATAAGGTCTCGATAGTTGATTATTTAGGTCCTACACCTATGTGTGCTACTTCTAGCTCCAACAGTTGTCGGAATCATCTATTTTCTCTTTCCACTCATCAGGATTCTAAGACTTCTCCTGATTCTTTTGCTAGTATGCTAAAACTTTTCTCTCGTGATGTGTATTATCTTCTTGATCCCATGTCTACCTTATTTTATGTGACCCTTTATGTGGCTATTTATGTTGGTTTTGGTCCTAAGAGTATTCTAAATACCTTTTCTATATCTACCCGATGGGTGACTCTATTGTGGAAAGATGAGTCTATAGGGGTTGTGTGGTATCTATTTGTGGTGGGGAGATATTATTGGATCTAGTAGAGTAAGCATGTTTGATTTTGATATGATTTTATAGATGGATTGGCTCCATTTGTGTTTTACCTTTTTAGATTGTCAGACCCGAAGGGTCAATTTCCAATTCCCAAATGAGCTGGTAATTGAGTGGGAAGAGAGTTCCCTTATGCGTAAGGGAAGATTCATTTCATATTTTAGAGGACTAAAATTGATTTCCAAGGGGGTGTCTTTACCATTTGGTCTAGATTAAAAATTCTAACTCAGAGGGTCCTTTATTATAGTTTGTTCCAGTGGTCAATGAATTTTATATGGTTTTCCTTAATGACATTCCTAGTGTTTCGCCCGATAGAGAGATTGACATTGGGATTGATCTTCTTTTGAACACTTGTCCTACCTCTTTCCCACCTTTTAAAATTGCTCCAACAGAGTTGAAAGAACTTACAGAGCAGTTGAACGATGTTCTTAATAAGAGATTTATTCTTTCAGGTGTCTCTCCGTGGGGGTGATCCTATTCTCTTTATTCATAATAAAGATGGGTCCCTTTGAATGAGTATATATTACCACCAATTGAATAAGGTGATGGTAAAGAATAAGTACCTTTTTCCTAAGATTGATGACCTATTTGATCAGCTCAGGGTGCTAAGTACTTCTTTAAGATTGACCTTTGGTCAGGTTATCATTAGTTGAAGATTAGGGAGGTGGATATCCCTAAAAAAATTTTTCAAACTTGGTATGGTCACTTTGAGTTTTTGGTGATGTCTTTTGGGTTTACTAATACACTAGCAACATTTATGGATCTTAAGAATTAGGTATTCCATTAGTTTCTGAACTTGTTCATCATTGTATTTATTGATGATATTCTAGTATACTCAAAGAGTGAGGCGGATTATGCTGATCACCTCTGTATAGTGTTGTAGACACTAAAGGAGTAGCGATTATATGCTAAGTTCTCAAAGTATATATTCTAGTTGAATGTTGTTACTTTTCTAGGCCATGTTATTTGTAGTAAAGGAAAGATAGTGGATCCACAAAAAGTTGTGGTAGTTAAGAAGTGACGTAGACCCACGACTCCAACTGATATTCAAAGATTCTTGGGTTTATCTAGTTATTATAGAAGGTTTGTGGAGATCTTCTCACTATTGTCACTCTGTTGACCAAATTGACCCAAAAGAAGCTAAGGTTTCTGTGGTCTGATGCTTGTGAGGAAAATTTTGAGAAGTTTGAGTAGAAATTGACTTTTTCTCCTATTTTGACCCTGCTCGAGGGTACTGAAGGCTTCATGGTTAATTATGATGCATCTTATGTGAGATTGGGTTATGTTCTAATGTAGCATGGTAATATGGTATGTATGCTTATAGGTAGTTGAAGGTCTATGAAAGGAATTATCCGACTTATGATTTGAAGTTGTTGGCTATAGTTTTTCCATGATATAATATCCTTTCTTATTTTACCATAACTATCGTCAATGTTAGTTTAGAAGGGGATGACAAGCATAGAGGGCTAGCTTGAGGCCACATATGGCCTTAAGTACCGTGTGACGTCTTGGGATAGGTTCTTGGGGTTTTACAAGCTTGGTATCAGAGCCTAAGGTTTAAAGAGTTCTAGGTAATCTGACAAGCCACGTTACGTAGAGTCTTGATCATCGGTGTGTAGCACGCCACATCTATGAGCACGAGGCTATGAAATATTTTGAGAAAAGTCATTTCTTTCTTTCTAAAGTTTATCATGCCTAGAACTATCTCTTTATCTTTGATTAACTCGTGCTCTCTTATAATAAAAAATGCCTCCTCGTCGAGCTCATAGAAACAACGAGCAACCTTAACCCGTTGATCCCTTAAACTAGCATGTGTCTCATACAGAATTTCGAGCAGCTTTTCAGGTGCTAGCCCAGGCAGTTACTGCCAATGCTTAAGCTAACACCCAAGCTACTATTCTGCCTCCACAAGAGAATAATTCTACTGTAGCTTGAGTTCCTGACTTTATGCGGATGAATCCGCCTGAGTTCTATGGGATGAAGGCAGGTGAAGACCCATAGATAAACTTGGATGAAGTAAGAAAGATCACCCAGATTATGAACATGACTGAGGAGAAGAGCGTTGAATTAGCTGCCTATTAAATAAAAGATGTTGCATATGACTGGGTATAGATATAGGGGAAAAGTAGGGGGAGGATGCCACTCCCATGACTTGGCAGTAATTCTAGGATGCGTTCTTGGACAGATTCTTTCCTCTTGAACTGAGGGAAGCAAATATAGAGGAATTCATGAATTTGATACAAGGCTCCATGACTGTTAAGGAGTATTGTGTTAAATTCAATTTGTTATCCAAATATGCTCCTAGTATTATGGCTGACTTTATGACCATCATGAGCAAGTTCGTAACCGACGTGTCAAGTTACGTTGTAAAAATGTGTAGATTTGCTATGCTTAATAAGGATATAGACCTTTCTCAATTGATGATACATGCCCAATAGATTAAAGCTAATAATGTAAAAGAGAGGGAGAGAGTAAGAGGAAATAAAAAAGCTAGATCAGAGTAGCAAGGATTCGGTCAGTCCAGATTCTATGGAGGGAACCACCCTTAATTCCAGGGACGTCCATTTATGCCCGCGCCTTCCTCAGTTAGTGCTCCCACACCTAGAAGAAAGCAGGAGCAGGGGAACAAACCTATCCCATCTACACTGACCTCATTCTTCTTCATGTGCTAGGTATGGTAGAGATTATTTTAGCGTGTATTTTGTTGATCAGAGGGGTTGCTTTAGTTGTGGGAAATTGGGCCACTGACTTAGAGATTGTTTATATGCTAGACAGGGAAGTTGAGATGCTCATCCCAAAAGTCAGGCTACCAGTGCCCCCGCTCCCGTAGGTCTCCCAGTTCCTCCTCAGGGTGCCTCTTCTAGTACTGCTGGGAGTTTGTGCCAGAATTGCTTCTATACTTTACCACCTTGTCAGGAGCAGGAGGACTCTCCAGATGTTGTCACTGGTATGCTCCATGTCTTTCATTTTAATGTGTCTGTGTTGATGGACCCTGGGTCAAGATTTCTTTATGTGACTCTATTGGTGGCTGTGAATTTTGAGAACAGTGTTGAAAAGATTCCTGAGCCTATCCTAGTTTCTAGCCCAGTAAGCAAATCTGTTGTTGCTAAACAAGTGTATAAGAAGTGTCCTATCACTGTCCTTCACAGAGTCTTGTTTGTAGACTTGACTGAACTAGACATAATTTATTTTGACATTATTCTGGGTATGGATTGGCTTCACTCTTGTTATGCGTCTATAGACTATCATACTCGTATAGTCAAGTTTCAGTTTCCCAATGATCTAGTCTTTGAGTGGTCCGAAATTTTGTATCCCCTAAGAGTCATTTCATATCTTACCTTAAAGCCAGAAAATTAATATCCAAGGGTTGCATCTATCATTTGGTTTGAGTTAAAGAGACAAAGTACGAGACTCTGATTATTCAGTCTATCAGTGTTGTCAATGAGTTTCTTGATGTTTTCTTGGAAGATCTCCTAAGGGTAGCTCTCAATAGAGAGATATAATTCGGGATTAATTTTCTTCCCAACACATGACCTATTTCTATTCCTCCATATCGTATGGCCCCCGTAGAACTTAAGGAGTCGAAAGAGCAACTCCAAGATCTTCTTGATAAGGATTTCATAAGGCCTAGTATGTCTCCTTGGGGAACACCCATTCTGTTCATGTGAAATAAAAATGGTTCATTGCGTATGTGTATTGACTATCGTTAGCTCAACAAGGTGACAGTCAAAAACAAATATCCTCTTCCTAGAATTGATAACCTGTTTGATTAGTTGGAAGGTGCCAGTTATTTCTCAAAAATAGATTTGAGATTCGGTTCTCACTAACTTAAGGTTATAGAGTGTGATATTCCAAAGATGGCTTTCCGCAACCGTTATGGTCATTTTGAGTTCTTGGTTATGTCTTTCGGGCTAATTAATGCCCCAACAGCTTTTATGGACCTCATGAATTAGGTGTTCAGACAGTACTTGGATATGTTTGTTATTGTGTTTATAGATGATATTCTTGTGTACTACCGAAGTATGAACGACTATGTAGATCATCTCCAAATTGTCTTACAAACCTTTAGAGGTCATCAGTTAGTTGCCAAGTTTAGCAAGTATGAATTTCGGCTAAGGTCAGTTGCCTTTCTAGGTTATATTATTTCTTCTTAAGGTATTCAAGTTGATCCTCAAAAGGTAGAATCTGAGAGAAATTTTCCTAGAACTATTTACCCGTTTGCTATTAGGAGTTTCTTAGGTCTAGTTTGATACTACCATTATTTTGTTAAAGGCTTCTCTTCTATTCCATCTCCTTTGACTCGGTTAACTCAAAAGAAAGTTAAATTCCAGTGGTCAGATTCTTGTGAGAAGAGTTTTCAGGAGTTGAAGACTCGACTCACTTCAGCCCCTTGCTGATCCTTCCTAATAGTGTAGATGATTTTGTTGTGTATTGTGATGCCTCTAAAGTTGGTTTGGGTTACGTATAGATACAGAAAGGTAAGGTTATAGCCTATGCCTTCAGGCAGTTGAAATCACATAAGAAGAATTACCCGAACCATGATCTTGAATTAGCTGCAGTGGTTTTTTCTTAAAAAATTTAGAGACACTACTTGTACGGTGTTCATGTTAATGTCTTTACAGATCATAAGAGTTTGTAGTATGTTTTTACTCAGAGAGAGTTGAATCTTTGACATAGGCAATGGTTAAAATTGATGAAGGACTACGATATGAGCATTTTCTAACACCTAGGAAAGGCCAATATAGTGGTGTATGCCCTTAGCAGGTCATCCATGGGTAGTGTAGCACTTGTATAGAAAGGTAAGAAGGAGTTAGTTAGCGAAGTGCATCATTTGGCGAGGTTGGGTGTTAGATTTCTTGATTCAGCTGAGGCAAATGTTTGGGTCCAGAGTAGTTCTGAATCTTTTCTAGTTTCGAAGGTAAAAATGAAGCAAGATATGGATTCTCATTTGGTCGAACTGAAAGGGTCAATTAAAGACCAAAAGGTGAAGGTTTTCTCCCAAAGGAGAGATGGTATATTGAGGATCCATAATAGATTGTGTGTGCCTGACATTGATGATTTGAGATAGAGAATTATAGCTAAAGTGCATGGCGTGCAATATTCTATTCATCCTGGTGCTACTAAGATGTACTGCAATTTGCGGGAAATCTATTGGTGGAATAGTACATAGAAGGATATAGTAAAGTTCATAGAGAAGTGCGCAACTTGCCAATAGGTAAATATAGAGCACTAGAGACTCGGTAGTACGATGGAAGAATTTAGCATTTTTACTTGGAAGTGGGAAGAGGTGAACATGGATTTCATGATTGGTTTACCTCTCTCTCATTGTCATTGTGATTCGATTTGGGTCATTGTAGACAGGTTGACTAAGTCCATGCATTTTTTGCCATTACATACATCTTTCACCAATGAAGACTATGCTAAGATGTACATTCGAGAGTTAGTCAGGCTGCATTGAGTTCTATTGTTTATCATCTCTGATAGAGGTACTCAATTTAATTCTCAGTTTTGGGGAGCCTTTTAGAAGGGTCTTTTCACCCAAGTTTATCTTAGTTCCGGTTTTCATCCGCATACAGACGGTCAGGTTGAGAGGACCATCCAAGCTTTGGAGGATATGTTGAGGGCATGTGTTCTTGATTCCAAAGAAAGTTGGGATGAACATTTTCCAGTGATTGAATTTGCTTATAACAACAGTTTTCATGCTAGCATTGTAATGGCTCCATTTGAGGCTTTATATAGAAGGGGATGTTGATCACCCATAGGTTGGTTTGAAGTGGGTGAAGCTACTATGATTGGACCTGATGTTGTATTTGAAGCTATGGAGAAAGTTAATCTGATTCGAGAAAGGTTGATGACAACCCAGAGTCATCAGAAGTCATACGCAAATGTGAGAAGGAGAGCTCTTGAGTTTGAAGTTGATGATTTAGTGTACCTAAAAATTTCACTCATGAAAGGCGTGAAGAGATTTAGTAAGAAAGGAAAGCTTAGTCCCCGATATGTTGGCCCTTACAGAGTTTTGAATCATGTTGGAAAAGTAGCTTATGAGATTGAGTTGCCTATGGAGTTGTCAGTTGTCCACCATGTCTTTCACGTTTCTCTATTTAAGAAGCACATTGGTGATTCTGCTGTTGTTGTTGATAAATCAAAGAACTTAGACATTCGGGATATCCTTTCTTATGAAGAGATTCTAGTTGAAATCATAGATTATCAAGTCCGTAGACTAAGAAACAAGGAAGTTCCTTTGGTTAAAGTTTTGTGGAGAAATCAATCAGTTGAGGGTGCTACTTGGGAAGCAGAAGTAAATATGCGAGTTAAGTACCCCCATATCTTCACCGTGAGTTCAAATCAAGATGAAGGTATTATTTTTCCTTAATTCAGTTTCCTCCTAATCCAGTGTATTCAGTTATATAGTTGTCTTTCATCTTGATTCGTGCATTTAGTGAAGTATCTAAAAGTCTAGAGTGTAGTAAGCCTGTTGAATCGATTATTTTAGTAGGGCATTTTCAATTGTCCTCATTGACCTTGAGTCTAACTAGCAATATTCGAGGACGAATGTTTCCAAGGGGGAGATATTGTAATATCCCGATCGTTCCTTAAGCATACATCCATCTTTTGAGTGAATATGGATAACTTGACAAGGGAATGATGTTTAAACCATTCTATATTTCCCTAATTTCTTCTTTTTATTATATGGATATTTGAATAAGGTTTTTATCGATACCAATTTCATCAAAATTGGAGACTGGAGCAAGAAGTTATGACTATATGAAGTCCCAGTTGTGAAACATCATTATTTAGACCCTCAGCACGTCGCGGAGATGAGTAATATACAAATTTTTACTTTCCAGTGATCCTCTGTGATATAACCGCGTTGCACCAAGGCTCAATATCAGGATTTTCAAATTCTAGTACAACAACGCGATTCCACCGCGTCGTGCTGCCCTTCCAAGTTATAACCAATGTTTCAATGTGATTTCACCGCATCGCGCCATTGAGCATTTTCCCAATTTTCATAAATCCAGTGAAGGACCACGATCATGGCACGTCACGCCAGGGCTAAAAATCGGGCTCCAGTTTTAGAATATGGTCAAGGGCATTTTGGTATTTCCGCCCGGTTTGGCCCTCTATATATAGATTCAAGTAGAGAAGAGAAATCCATTCTTCTCCATTTCTCTTCAAAAAATATCTAGAACTAGGTTTCTCTCTTCCAAATCCAAATCAAATCTTCTCCAAGAAATTTAAGAAATTTTCCACAGATTTCACCAAGTTGTTCAAGAATCAAGTTCTCCAAGACAAAGGCATCAAGAAACTTAGTTCAAAAGTGTGAAGAAGAGTTTCCAATCAAGTATTTTCATCTTAAAGTTATAATCCAAGGTATGTGGGTTTTTGAAAAGGATAAATTCTTTCATTCTTGTGCCCAAAGCTTTGATTTATATCATGGATTTATACGATTTTGTAAGTGGGTTTCTACCCAAATTACTTCATCATGAGATTATAAGGATATAAATTTTTTAAGCTTTGCTATACATGATTAATTTTCTATTCCCAAGTTATGACTTGATATTTAATATTGTGAATTTCATATTTCTATCATGAGTTGTTATTTCAAGTACTTTCAGGATATGTGTCAAGCTTTAAGCTTTCTTATGACAAATTGGATTATTGAGTCTATTGATTCATGTGATTGAGTTGTTACAATGAGTCTTGATATTTCCTCAAAGTTATTGATGTTTTCATGATTTAATGAATTGATACTTTTTGATATTGAGAAAGATTGATTTGATTTGAGTCGAGTTAGGAATCCATAAATTGAATATGATTTGATAAATGAGAAAGAGATTTAATTTGGTCTTCATGATAGACCCATGTGATGTTTTTGGTGGATTTCCTAATGCGTTCTGAGCTTATTTCTGGGAGTAGTATTTAGCACTGAGCGGGAAATATGGTATTTCCCCCAAAACTACATGCCACCGTAGGATTGATATTGATAATTGTGGGCCAGAGGCCGAGTATGATATTGTGATCACTAAATTGAGGTTGTACTCCTTGGCAAGAGTACGATGCTCCCGCCAATGTGGGGTTCTCTCCTTAGGAGGGCAAAACATTGGACTCCTTGTAGCTCATATGGTTTATGTTAGTTATAAGAACCTCCCATGTCCATAAGAGTTGAGTTTCTTGAATTACTGAGTCATTTCGAGTCCTGAGTTGAAGAGTGGAGTTGTTTATGATAATATATGAGGTTTTTATCATATGATTTATTTACTATGAGATCATGAAAAGTATGTTTCAATCTAACTCATGCCAAGTGAGCCATCATTGTACATATGCATATTTTCATGAAATTGATGATGATATTTATAGTGTGGCATGCATCCCCACATACTCAGTACATTCCGAAGTGCTGACCCACATATTTTCCTATGGGCTATATTTTCTCGTAATGTAGGTTCAGGTGCTCAGCGTAGCTGCGTTAGTGATATTCGAGTACCTCAACTACGTTCCCTCAGTGGTGAGTCCTCATGGTTTGAGGACCGTGTCTATATTTTTGGTGATATCGTTCTGTTATTATGGCTTTCAGTACTGGCTGAGTCAGTTGGGGGTTTGTCCCAATGGATCTTTAGTCTTGATTAGTAGACGCTTTGTTAGACTAGAGTATCAGTATGTACTGAATGTCAGCATTTTGATTGTACAGGCTAGCATATCTTTTCTTTCGAGTATGTCCATGATAGGATATCCATTCTTATTTTGCCATGACTACCATCAAAGTGAGTTCAAAAGGGGATAACAGGCTTAGAGGGTTAGCTTTAGGCCACGTGTGGCCTTAAGTACCGTGTGACGTCTCGGGATAGGTTCTTGGGGCATTACAAATATCTACAATTCATAATACATCAATTTGGGGATTCCATGAAGCACATGGTTATCATAGTCCTGTACATGAATAGAATTGCATATAAACATGTCATACTTTCTTAAACATATTCTCATGGACATTCTCTCAACCATGCATAATGCACACAATATTATGAAAGTCATTCTTGGACATAGGGTAAAGCACACATTTATCACTTGGGTCATAATTAAGCTATATTGCATAA
This sequence comes from Capsicum annuum, assembly GCF_002878395.1. Taxonomy (NCBI): domain Eukaryota; kingdom Viridiplantae; phylum Streptophyta; class Magnoliopsida; order Solanales; family Solanaceae; genus Capsicum; species Capsicum annuum. The sequence goes on along the minus strand of NW_025825704.1, from coordinate 72,267 downwards.
TTTCTATTCTCTTAGGCATTTTATCAAATACTTAGGATGCATGACTTAGAGCATAGGCATGTCCATCTAATTAATACAACAAAACTCCGTATTTCAACACAATTTCACATGTTTTAGACCACATACTAGCATAGGTTTATGAACAACACATAAAGATTCCAACATGGAAATCATACAACCATAATCACATGAACATAATCAACCCACAAAAAGTATTCACAATACAACATTTAAAACTTGATTCTTGGGCTTCATGGATGAAAGGAATCCATGAATAAACACTGTGCATACCTTAATTCTTGATTCTACGAAGATTGATGGAGAGATTCTTGAATATGAGTCTTGGATTTGAATCTCCAATTGAAAACCCTATCTTGTTCTTGAGAGAAACTTTAGAGAAACATTATGTTTTGGATGAAAAATAGCTAAATCATGTGTTATTGGGTTTAAATAGGGGTGGAAATTGACCCTTTTAACTCTTGGACGCGTATTTTAATTTTTGTGTAATTTTTCTGATTTTCATCCTTAGTGTGATGTGTCACTATCGCGCCAAGTCACTCGAACTAGACAATTGGGAATCTGCATGGTGGTGCGATGCGGGGCTATCACGTTCCCACTTTGTTTGCGACCTGGAAGTTTGGTGTGATGCGGAGACATCATACTTAGACACTAGAAAAAAGATAATTCTGAATTTGAGACATACGCGATGTGCCATAATCGTGGAGGCTCACTGGATTTTGTTGATTGCCATTTGGCCAGCTCCGCGATGCGTTCATGGCTCAGGTGGCATACTGCCTTACTAAAAAGGCTCTAACTCTTTGCTTGGGTGTCGGATTTGGGAGAATTTTGTATCGATGGAAAGCTTATTCAATTTTCCACATGATAAAAAGTTAAAATCTTGAAAATACCACATGTATAAATATGGATTCATCTTTAAAATGAGTTTTTAACATATTTGGGATGAATTAAAGCTAGGTACAAGTACGGGGTATTACAATATCTCCCTCTTGGGAATATTCGTCCTTGAATAAGACTGATTTAGATGGGAGAAATAATAAGTTGAAGTACATACTGAACATGAACAGCTAAAACATAACTACCTGATTGATATTACTGAGATTCATACTGAGCATGCATATCTGATGCATGATTTTATGACTGAGCTGATACATGAATGAATGACTGAGAGTACTAATAAGCTGACCATGCATATCTGATGTATGAATACATCACTAAGCTGACTCGTGAACATGCGGCTGAACATGTAAGGGTAATGATACCAAGTTTTAAATAAAAATTGAGCATGGAACTGAATACCACATTAGTAACTGAAACCTGAACATAAAACTGGATAAGCTTAAGAAAAGCTATTACCTTAGGCTAAGTATAAGATTAATTACTAAATATGCATGAGCAGAAACATGAGAACATAACTGGGTCTAGAACATTATACATGAGCTGAATATCTTGATTTGAACTTAGTACCTTGAATACATGGCATACTATCGAGATTAGTGCTAGAGGCTTAACCTATGGGTACCCACTACTCCAAACTGGATTCGTTATGAGAAGAAAGAATGGGATGTTTTTGTCATAAAAGTTTGGGGGTTCACTATAGAGTTCTAGTGACTGTAGAGAGAAAATAAATCTTGGCCTGGTCTGAGTAGGACATCTGAATGGGATATCGCTACATGGCTGGGGTTCTTGTATTAGGAGGCAAGGCCTATAAAACATTATCTAAGATAAAGTGACCAAGTCTCTTACACTGCAACTGAGGCTACTGAAAAGATTCACATGGGTGCTAAACACGAGTACATAAATACACTAACTTATCTGATTAACTAGATAGCTGATAGCTGAATATTGGGTGTGTAAGACTAAACTGTACTTAGTCTTGAATAACTGAACTGAAACTGCAGAGCATTATGCATAGGAGATAAGGACTGACTGGTTGACTTAAGATACTAAGCATGAACTGAGGGTAATTGTATTATTTGAGAATGCAACACCAAGAGTAAAACATGCTTCTAGAACATTCTTGTAAACTGAGGTACTGGAAGGCTGACAATAGAGTAGCTGATAACTGTACTCTATGGTTGAGTAAACCCAAAACTAAACTGAGTTACCGACCTGATTATTGAACTAGAACTGGGACTGAGATTATAGATAAGAGGGTAATTAAGACTGTAACTATAAGTAAGACTATAGCTGGGACTGAATTCTAGTTTCTAATAACTAAGGTTTAGACTGGCACTAAGGTACTGAATTCTAAGACTAAACATAAATTACTGAGTACTGAATACTGAAATTATAACTAAGATGGCAACTGAATTTTGATAGTTACACGACGAAGGCTGACATAAGTCAAAGATCTGAATGGACGCTCACATTTTGTACTTTCCCAAATTCTAAATACAACCTCTTTCTAGACATTTACTTGCACACTGACATGACATTCAAGCCTATCTTCATGACTACACCCCCGTGTAAAACAAACATGCAACAATCTTCTCTTAACATGTAACATTTACTCTCTCCTATTTAACTATTTCTCATCACTATACTATTTTCATAAAGAGATCTTACTGAAGGGTTAAATCAGGGGGACCTGAAGCATGAATGGACACTAACTGAATGTGACACTTGAATGAAGCCTGAGGAATAGGATACAAACATCATGGATTCACCAAGAGGTCTAAACTAAGGATAACATAGTCTAAATTTAACTGGTTAGTAGAGTTGTAGCATGAGCCATGGAAGCTGAGTATACTGTAAAGCATAATATGTGTACATGAGTCATGAGTTGCATGACCTGAGTTTGGAGTTTTCTGCATTTGTGGGATATGATTTATATTACTGAGGGGAATAGAACTGAACTCCTTATGCTGGGAAACTAGAATCGTACATGATTCTACAGAAAGCACGAGAATATAAGCTGTGTTCATGGAACTGAGATATGAAGCTTGCATAGGCATTATGCTGAATGAAGTACCAAATTTTACACAGACATAAGGATGGGTCGGGAATCATCTTACCTTACTGCTTTTTTGTACGTACTTGCACTACTACTGGAATCTGAGAGCCTTAATTGTTCACTTGATATATCATCTCCTCCTTGTCTTTAAACCATCATCATAAGTTTGAGAACACTTTACTAAACTCTAAACTGAACTGTAATCATCATCACATAATTACACTCTGTTCGACACATGCTTGCCTTACTAAACACATTATCTGATTTTGTTTCTTCATATACTACTAATATTACATCTCCTAATTCACATCCACACCTTCATACTTAATTTTAGATCAATAATCTTAAATTCTTACTTGCACTATTTAAGCCTACTAGTATACCTTGGTATAACTATCCCTATGAATACATAATATGCTCAATTTGGATAATGTTATCCCAACTCTACTACTGAGAAGGGATATGATGGCAATCTAATTTTGTATTTGTGAATGAGTTCTCATAATCATGAATGAGATCGGTACAACTTTGGATAATAACAAAACTAATGAGATACATTTGAGCCTGTGGATAATCCCATAACTGTCTACGGAGACTGTCTAAGAAAGCCCTACCCCTAGGACATTGAGTTTTACTATTTTTGTTACCTTGAAAGTAAGGTGGATTGACATGAGTGGACCATGATGATAACCTACATAAATTTCTTAGAGAACCTTTCTATAGCACGATCTAAAACATAAAAGAAGAGAAATAGTTCCTAAAACACCTTAGGCCAAGATTCATGTAGTTCTTATAAACATTTATACGTTTGTTATACACCTTGAAAATTCTTATTAACATAATATTAAGGAAATTCGGCACTGGACAGTTATGATAGTTTGATATTGGGAGATAATGCTTATTGATTATGCTTTTTATCATTCTATTGATTATATATAATACCATTTTGAGTCCAGATATTGATTATATATGATTATAGGTTTGATTCTAACTATTGATTATACATATTTATTGGTTTAAGTCTAGCTATTGATTATATATTTACCAATTTGATTCTGGCTATGAACTATGTTATTCATTAAATATATATATATAGATATACATATATATATATATACTGATTTGAGTCTGAGTATAGAATATGATATTGATGATATGGGTACTAGTTCATAATTAATGTGGCATGATTTGGATAGATTCTAGTTGTACCCTACAGGTTGATAAATGATGGTGGTTCATGTTATACTATGTTTGAGTGTACCCTCCAGGCTTATGGGTCCTGTGTTGGGTTATTTACTTTTACAAACTTACTGGCTTATGGGGGACAATTTTGTAGTTATAATTGTAGTTGTTTTTTGTTATCATTCTAGTTTATTTAGTTATTTGTGTACACGAAGTTGGATTTAATTAAAGTTTACTTTTTTACCTTGACTTAGTTATGTTATTTTGTATTTTATCATAGTTATATCATTATCTAGCTCAGGAGGTTGATGATGCCTACTGACTACCTATGGTTTTGGTACACATATTATACTTCTACATTTTTTTGGAGGTGATTCGAGTACTATTTATCATTGCTAATTTAATGATCGTGTTGTGGTTGATTTTGGAGATAGGGTGAGCTCTTAGAGTCAGAGTTTCCCTATTTTCTTCTATCTATCTATGTCTAGTCTTTAGTTTTAAGACAAGGTTGTATTAAGTGTTTTAGAATTTGAGTTAGATTTATAGTAGCTCTTTTATTGGTTCTACCATGTCATGGGATGTTTGTCTACATTATTGATTACATGTTGTGTATTTCTATTGCCTTGATTATTTATAAGTTGCAATTGTATATTTTTACCTTTGTTGGCTATTTTCCACCAATTTAGCCCATTGTAAATAGCCTCGGGCTATGATTTGATTTACCTACTGGCGAGATTTAGTACATGCAATCATGACACAAAAATTGGGTCATGACAAGTTGGTATTCGATCTAGGTTTCACCGATATTATTGGTACAAAAGAAAATGACTATTAGAGTCCTATGGATCAAAATAATGATATTTGTTTCTTATCTTTCGGTGGCTATAGAACATTTTTATGAGTTGTTCACTTCTTTCTCTCATTTTGTGCTAAGTTTCTAGTTCAATTTCTAAATAATTTGTTTTGTTTTACTCTTTTGCTAATGGCTAAGATGCGTTCTTACTACATGAGATGGGGGTCCCGTAACAAAACCTAGGGATTTTATCGCTATTCATGGATGAGGTAGAGGTCATGGAAAGCCTCAAGGCATGTCCCTAGAGATTCATTTACCCTAGCCAACGCTGGGATAGGGACCAGCCTAGGTTCCATTAGGATGTATTTCTTCTTAAGTGCTCAGGGATGCTCTAATTTAGATTTTTTGATTAGTTGGTGGTGCACCATATAATTATGCACAGTCTATAGATAAAAGTAGTACTGAGGTGGGGGTGCTATCCAAAAATTTAGGTCCCTCCTGTGCCAGTAGTTGTTTACCTAGTAGTTTCTCATCCAGTGGTTGTTTAACCTACTATATTTGCTGACGAGATGAAGATGTTAGGTAGATTCTTAAGCTTTTGTTTGCCTTGGTTTTCTGGTGCAACAAGCAAGGGTATATATCAGTTTTTGATTTCTTCTGATGATAGGCTCTATAATTTGGGCGTATTTGATACTTATGGTATGGAATACACTACTTTTTAGTTATTCTTGGAAACTCAACATTGGTAGAGAGGTCATCTTGATTCCAGTCCACCTGGATCATCTCCTTTGACATAGGCTCAATTCTCTCAGATATTTTTGGAGACGTACATGCCTTACAGTTTTATGAACTATTTTAGGTATTAGTTCTTGAGATTTGAGTAGGGTTCTATGACTATTGTAGAGTATGAGCCTTGTTTTCACAAGGTGTCTAGGCATGCTCTTCTATTCTGACTTATAAGTATTAGAGGGTTCACTATTTTGTTCGATGATTGAGAATTCATCTTTTTTTGTCTACAAAGAGTTTGGTTATTGCAGGTAGATCTTTTGATAAGGATTCTGATTACACCTAGGTGATGAAGGAGATACATCATGATAGTGCTTAAGTATATGCAAGTGTACATGATCAATAAAGTAGTAAATAGCCTCTAATAAAGCTAAGTATCTATCCCACAGGGACTTGCTCCAATAATGTTTCAATTCTAGTTAACAATTTAGATTAATTTGATGCAAAGGTAACCAAAAAGTGTTTGGAATATTGTAACTAACGAAAATTAAACAATGCGTAAAATAAATATCTTGAAACAATCAATCGATTAAAGCCCAGGGTTAAAGCACTTCGAACAATCATACTATGTTTTTGAATTTCATTCTTAACTTGCTTATCTTGGTTATTGATTCATAAGGTTAATTATGTGATCATGGTATCCTGACCTCTAACTGTTTCCCTAATTTATACCTTACAAATACATCATTGAGCGGGGATTTAATAATCCAATTAAGTTTTGTAAGCTATCATCCTACGTATGAGTTAAGTATGGTAGATAAGTACATCCCTATCATAGACAATAATTAAAATTCCTTATTTTATAAGGAAGTAAGAACCATACTTTGTTCATCTCCATGTTCTATCTTCTTATTCCCTCTCTGAGATCAAAAGGTAGACAATTGATGTATTTTCAAGGTGATCAATCCATCAAATAGGTAAATCAAAGATGAACACACAACCAATAATGATAAGAAAAATTAAACAAACTTAAATCAAGCAATAGTACTCATGTTCTTGGCTTTAACCTTAGAAAGAGAGTTTCTAGCCCCTCATAGTCATAATCATAACCATAAGGTTGTAATTAACAATTAAGGACATGAATGAACCAAATTAAAATAATAAAAACCTAAAAGTTGAAGTTGTAGCATCCCCTTAATTCTCCAAGACATCCAAAGATTTTTAAAAATGTGTACAATGTGTGTATATATAGTTAGCCAATCCTTAGCTGTGTAGAACTTGGATTTCACGTTAAAATTGAGCATGGGAGTAGAGGATGCGCCACCCTAGGTGTTTCAAAATCCATCCAAGTCTGATCCTGCTGCATAGCTCCGCTCCAGCCAGGGCGTGGCGGGCTCATCTACATAGTCTCTCTGGAAGTTGCTTTCGAAATTTTGGCTAAGTGTTGAGTGCTTCCTTCCATACCTTGTCTTATGGTGTTGTTTACTTTTAATTTCCATGTTATTCAACATAAAAATATAATCATATTCATCTCACAAATCTTCCTACATAATTACACACCACGTATTATAGACAATCATAACACAATATCCATGACGATGAATCAAAACAAAAGCTAAGACTAGGTTAGTTCATGTTAATATTTACTTATCGTTCCGACTTTAGACTTGAACCTTTTACCTTACAAACAAGTTATTACTTTCATAATTACACATTCAAACCATACAAAAATCATTTAACACACTAGAATCCATCGAAACTAACTATACACACCTAGCTCAACCTAGTAATGCTACTTTCCTCGATTGAACTCTAAATGACGCATTTAAGTACAAACTTGTTTGGAATACACTTTGAACATTGTAGTCACATACGTTAACACATAGATGCACATTTATCTCATTATAAACCCATATAGCACATGAATCATCCTCAAAACAAGGCTAAAAAGACTAGAATAGTGATACTAGAATACATAAATACATCCAATATCACCACCCTACGCTTAAAGCTTTGTTTATCCTCGAACAACTCTTAACTATACACATCATCAACTAAGGAGGCTCTACACTTCTGCTACATGCAAGACATTCAAGTTAGCACTACAATGACTACACAAAATACAAGTTTCTACACTAAGCATGTTATATACACAATGGATAGCTCATAAACACTACTTCAAGACATCCTAGATTCAAGAATTGACTCACCTAGTTGAAAAACTCATTCTTATAATTAAATAAAGAACATCGTATAAATCACCCACATTCATTGAACATGTGCCCCTCACAACAAGAGAGTTACGCATAATCACTCCCAATCATGTAAATTATAACACCATAGGTACCAGAATTAAGTTACGCTCACTCTCATAAGGAATTCACAAGTTACACACAAAGAACCATAGACTTTCCCTTAGTGTAGTGATCCACTAATATCAGAATGATGAACTTAGGATAAATTAAGTCTTTTTTTGGGTTGTAAAGTAGGCTAAGGGATGGGTAGGAACTATTTTGGCTAAATAGTGACTATCTTCCCTAAGCATTTTAATACATAACTTTCTATAGTTAAAACCATTCTTTAACAACCAAATTACACTATTTTTATTTATCCCTTTGTTTTGTTTTCACCCCATCTTATGAACCTCATTATCAACACTATGGTGGGAGTATTTTATGCATAACTCATGCAATTTGAACAAATTTTTATTCCATTCATTACTCAACTCCCCACCTCAACATATTACAATTTTTTTGAGAACCAATAGCAATTACATAGGGACTTCAATTTCACCTTTTATCCTCTTCAATTTCATACTCCTAACTCAGTTAATTTTTTATTAAAGTGCCTAGGAGATATGGATCAAATTATGGTTTATCAAAGAAGGGTATCAGGCTATATATAAGGCTGCCAAAGAAAAAATCTAAAGGCTCAATGAGGTTGACTAAGATTAGGCACAAAGGTATGTCAAATAGAGGTTATAAAACAAGGCTATTAAAGAAATGCCTATATCATCTCCTAAACCCACACTCTTTATTTCTCCTTGCATATACATTGGGAAAGTTCTAGATATCACATACAACAAGGAATATAAAAATACCTCAGACGCATATGGTACATGCTTGACTGAATAGGATCAACATAGACTCTTAACCAAATAATAACATGAATTCAAATTTTAAGCCAACAAGTACAAGATTCATAACCTTAAGATTATGAGTCTTAAAAGTAGCAATTCACTAAATCAACATTCTTGTTACAATTAAAATAATTGCATCATGTAATAAAAAATAGCACATATAAGAATTTCTTACACAAAATCTTTTAAATTAAGCCAAACATTGGGAATTTTCCTACCCCATACTTAAAAATCTACTTTTTCCCAAAGTGAACTTAAAAATAAGAGAGAGAAATACTTCCTGAGACCTCTAAGACTAGCTAGTAGCATCTTTACACATAAAAGAGGGTTTTGGGACCGCACAGTCAGTCTTTGCCATGCTCCATAGATCTGGTGTCTAGTACTCAGACTTCTCCTCAACCTACGATAATCAAAAACAAAAAATACATAAAGTAAAAACTAAAAACTAAAATATAAAACATACCTACTTAAATTGGGTAGCCTCCCAAGCAGTGCCTAATTTAGTGTAGCGGCACGACCTAAATTAATAAATTAGCTATTCTCTTTCCTTCTCTTTCTCACACTTGGTCTCTATCATCTTTTATTTTCATTCCTCTTGGGTGTGAACTCTCAAGTGCAGTAGATTTTTTAACTTTAGCCATCTCAGGCCCATCAATTTCCCTTTTGTCAGGTTATAACATTAGAGACTTGGGTTGCTAAATGAGGGTGTCCGAAGAGGTCTTTTATAAACTAACCACCCCACACTTATTACCTTAAATAACATAAATCATGCACAAATCTTCATAGTAGGATAGTGTGTTAAGTGGCTTATAAACTTTAAATACTTCCTCTCCATCCTCCAACCTAATTTTGAGCGTACCCTCTTTCACATCAATTAACACTCCACCCATTGCTAAAATTTGATGCCCCAAGATGATTGCTACCTGTTTGTCTACCTGAAAATCTAAAAAAATAAAGTCAACAGGAATAATAAATTTACCAACCTTTATGAGGACATTCTCTATCACTCCTTTTGGATAAGCTATGGTCCCGTTTTGCATCTACAATCGTATAAATCACACTCTAGGTTTCCCCAAACCCAATATGTTGAACAAAGATAGGGGAATCAAGTTTATACTTGCCCCTAAGTCACTAAGTTCCTGCACCACCTTGTTGTTGCCAATCTAAATAGAAAGAGTGAACTTTCCAAGATCCTTAAGATTTTTGGCATCTTTTGGATAACCACAAAACTACACTATCAGTGAGTGCTACTAATTCTAGCTCCTTCAATTTAACTTTATTAGCCACCACATTCCTCAAGTACTTAGCATACTTTGGCATAACCTACAAAATATCTAACAAAGGTAAGTTAATGTGAAGCTCTCTGAACGTGTTAAAATTTTTTTATAACAAGCATCCTCCTTCGCTTTTGTTTGCCTCTAGGGGAAAGGATGTGCCAGTTTCTTCTTCAGTTCTTCAACACCTTTTTCTTTCGATTACTCAGACTTTCTTGATTTTTCAGCAACTTTGTCATTTCCCTGTGTTGGAGTAAAATCTGTATCTGCTTCCTTTGTTGCCTTGGGAGGCTCTTCATAAAAATCTTTACCACTCCTCAAAGTGATTGCCATAACTTTTTTTGGATTTTTCTGTATGTATAGGCAAACCACCTTGAGGCCTAATATTTAATGCTTGTTGTAACTTCCCTATTTACAACTCTACATTTCTTTGAGCTGTTTGCTGATTTTTTACATCTGCAGCCAACTGTGTTTGATTAGCTAGAACCTGCTTTATCATTTCTTCAAAGTTGCTATTTGACTGATTTAGTTATGCTTGTGGTTGTTGAATGTTCCATTGTTGAGCATTCCAAGGCTGAATCTACCACTTTATGCTGTAGGTATTACCATAATTTGACCTTTAAGCACTGTCCAAATACATTACTGATTCTAGATTTAAAGAACACATGGTTGCAGAATAACCACTATTATCGTAAACTTCACACCAACCTGCTGGTTGTTGGATTGCATGGATTATGGCAATAGGCTGTGGTACTCCGAGCTTCAAGCTGCTAAACTGGACATTTATCATATTCTGCAATGCAGCAACCTGAGTTGATAAAGCGGTAAATTGGTCCACCTTCAATACACCTGTAATTTTCTTTGTGGTACTCCTAGAATCACCATGTCATTTTGGAATTCTTTAAGCTGTGTGGTTTAATAGATTGTATAGCTCATTATATGTCATCTCAAGAGCTTGGCCACCTTCAGCTGAATCTAAAAAAATTTTCTTATTGTGATCATGAGCCTCTACAAAAGTATAAGCAAGTACCTCATTGGACTATTGATGGTGTGGACAGTCCATAAGAAGAGCCTTAAAGCACTCCCAAGCAAGATAAAGATTCTTTTCTGGCTTCTATTTGAAGCACACTATCTCACTGTAAAGTCTTGTAGTCTTGCCAGATGGGAAGAACCATATAAGTAATTTTTTGGCCATATAATCCCATAATATGATTGAGTTTGCTGATTCCGCATTAGACCACTTTTTTCTTCCCCAATCAGTAAAAAGGGGAACAACATCATCCTCATATAGTCTGCATTCACACCCGTAGGAATGAATATGTCACTGCTTTACAGAAAATTCTACAAGTGGGCCTATGGATATTCATGTGAAAGCCTTTTGAACTATCTACTATTAATCAGAAGCTGTACCATATTCTATTTAAGCTCAAAATTAGCTCCAGTTGTCGGCTTCTAAAATAAGGAGGTCAAATTAGTTGGAAATCGGATTGCCATTTCTCTGGCTATCCTGTGGGCTGCTTGTTAATCAACCATGATGGCAAGATTCTCTTGATATTTTGTGATTTTAGGAATATAAGGAAGAATGATTGTTTTTATCCTTCTTTGATAAAAGTGTTGCTCAGGTTTAGGGCTGGGTTAAACTAACTACCTATCCCTTGCTAGCTTCCTACTTTGAAAACCCATTTTCTGCAAATATGAAATAAAGACCAAGCATAAAAATACCAAATAAATCTAAAAGTAAAACGAAAATAAATAGTTGCCAATTTACAAGTCTCCGACAATAGTGCCAAGAACTTGATAGTGCCTAAGCATAAAGGCAAGTGTATGAGGTCTATCAAGTAGTAAAGTGTCCTTTAATAAATCCAATTATCGATCCCACAGGGACTTGCTTCAACAATGATTCAATTCTACTTCACAGTTTAGATTAATTTGATGTAAAGGTAACAAAACAGAGTTTGGAATATTGTAACTTAAAAAAAGTAAACAATGCGTAAAATAAAGATCTTGAAACAATCAATGGATTAAAGCCTAAGGTTAAACCACTTCGAACAATTATACTATGTTATTGAATTTTATTCGTTAGCTTTCTTATCATGGTTATTGATTCATAGGATTAATTACGTGATCATGGTCTCCCAACCTCTAACCGTTTCACTAATTTAGACCTTACAACTACATCGTTAAGCGGGGATGTAATAATCCAATTAAGTTCTTTAAGCTATCATCCTACGTATTAATCAAGTATGACATCTAAGTACATCCCCATCCTACATCTAAGTACATCCCCATCCTAGACGCTAATTCAAATTCCTTATTTTATAAGGAAATAAGAACCATACTTTGTTCATCTCTATGTTCAATCTCCATATTTTCTCTCCCATGATCAAAAGGTAGAAAATTGATATATTTTCTGGGTGATGAATTAATTAAATAGTTAAATAAAATATGAACACACAACAAATAATGATAATCAAAATTAAACAAACTTAATTCAAGAAATGGTACTCATGTTCTTGTCTTTAACCCTAGAAAGAGGGTTTCTAGCCCCTCATAGTCAAAATCATAATTACAAGGTTGTAATTAACAACCAAGGACATGAATGAACTAAATTAATATAATAAAAACCTAAAATTTGAAGTTGTAGTATCCCCTTAATCCTCCAAGATGTTCAAAGATGTTCAAAAATATATACAATGTGTGTGTATACAGTTAGCCAATCCATAGCCATATACGAGTTAGATTTCACGTTGAAATTAAGCATGGGAGTATAGAGGGTGCCAACCTAGGTTTTGCACTGCTCCAGCCAAGGCTGATCCTGGTTTAGAGCCCTGCTCGAGCTGGGATGTCGTGGGCTCATCTACATGGTTTCTCTGGAAGTTGCTTCTGAAATTTTGGCTAAGTGTTGAGTGCTTTTTCCAACCCTTGTCTTGTGGTGTTGTTTCCCTTTAATTTCTATCTCGTTAAATATCAAAATATCATCATATTCATCTAATAAAAGTTCCTAAAAAATCACACACCATGAATTATAGACAATCACAACACAATATCCACGACGATGAATCAAAATAAGATCTACGACTAGGCTAGTTCATGTTAATCTTTACTTATCGTTCCGACTTTAGACTTGACTCACTTGAACCTTGTACCATACAAAAAATTTATTCCACATCTAATTACACATTAAAATAATACTATACTCATTTAACATTCTAGAATCCATTGAAACCAACTAGACACACACCTAGCTCAAGCTAGTAATGCTAGTTTCCTTGATTGAACTCTAAATGACTTATTTAAGTAGAAAATTTTTTGGAATACACTTTGAACATTGTAATCACATACTTTAACACTTCAATGCAAATTTATCTCCTAATCAACCCATATAGCACATGAATCATCCTAAAAAAAGGCTAAAAATACTAGAATAGTAACACTAGAATACATAAATACACCCAACATCACATCACGAGGCCTAAGGGTGAAATGATAAGAGGCCTTAATATCAGGGTATTTTCAATAGGATTTGTAGTAGATACCAATTCAGAGGCAGCTGTTCTCATATTAGATACCTTCTTCTCCAGCCATATAAGCCTTAGAGTCAATGTAGTAGACCTATTTAGTGAGAACTCGAGATTACTTTTAGAGGTTAGTGGTGTTTTAGTGATTTACCTAGTTAGGTTAGTGGTCATTCTTCAAAGGGATCATCTTCTGGTTATTCTAGTCATGGGGATTATTCCAGGTCAATTGGATCTTTTTGTTCTAATTTAACTCATGTGACATGTTATGGTTGTGGACATTTTGGTCATTACTCATGTGATAGCCTTAGTCGTGGGGCAATTGTTATTGTAACTCAGAGTGTTCCCCTTATATGAGAAGTTATTCCCCCAGCTACAGATAGGATCTATTGTCATAGGGGTAGTCCCTAGAGTGCTCATCGAGGTTTTTAGGTAGGTAGGGCAGGTGATTGGTCAAATGCCTAGATAGGTGGCGGACGTGGTTAATTGTCTGCAGTACCTACTAGGACTGTGGTTGAGTCTTTAGATGCTGTTATTATAGGTACAATTTTGGTGTACCATCAGTTAGCCTTTACTTTGTTAGATCTAGGATCCACTTATTCTTATTGTCTACAATTTTTTATCCATAATTATAGTTGTCTTGGGATTCATTATTTATGCCGTTACCTTTATCTATACTCGTGAGGGATTCTTTAGAATTGGATAGTATTTTTAGATCATATGTTGTGACTATTTGAGATTTTGATACTCATGTTGATTTTATAATATTAGATGTGGTGTATTTTGATATGATTTTAGGTATGGACTAGTTATCCTACTATCATATGGTTATGGATTATTTTGCTAAGATCATTACCTTATCCATGCTCGGCATACCACTGTTCTTATGGCGGAGAGATGTTAGCCACGAGCTGACAGGGATTATTTCTTAAATGTGTTCTTGGAGGCTTATTTCAAGGGGTTCTGAGTCATATCTCATTTATATTTATGATTTTAATATAAGTAGTTCATCACTTGACTCTTTTCCTATATTCCATAGGTTTACTTATGTTTTCCTTATCAATTTGCATGGCATACCTCCTACCTATGAGATTGAGTTTAGTAGTGATCTTGTGCCTACACCTTACCTATTTATATAGATCCTTACTGTATTGATCATGCAGAGATTAAAGAGGAGAATTCTTAGCTTCAGGATCTTCTTGGTAAAGGTTTTATGAGACCATGTATGTCTTCTTGGGGAGCTCTTGATGAAAGAACTATTATCCTATGCCTCACACGAATGATTTCTTTTACAAATTTTACCGTGCAACAGTGTTTTGTAAGATTTATTTGAGATTTGGTTATCATTAGTTTATGATTCAGGCTGAGGATATCTTGAAGACAACCTTTAGGACCTGTTATGGTCATTATGAGTTCTTAGTGATGTGTTTTTTGTTTACTAATACCCTAGATGCATTTATGGATTTGATCAAATATGTGTTCTAGACTTATTTAGATTTCTTTGTGATTGTGTACATTTATGACAACATTGTGTATTCAAGGAGTATAGAGGAGCACGTACATCATTTAAGGATTGTGCTCTAGACCTCGAGAGATTAGGTGCTTTTTGCCATATTGTCTAATTGTGAGTTTTGGCTTGGACCGGTGAAATTTCTTAGGCATGTAGTGTCTAAGGATGTGATTATGGTAGACCCAATGAAGATCGAGGCTACTCATGATTGGGCCATGCCTATATCTCCAATTAAGGTTTGTAGCTTTATTGGTTTGGAAGGTTATTATCGATAATTCATTAAGGGTTTGGCTACTATTTTAGCATGTATGACCAGATTGACTTAGAAGGAGGTTATTTTTAGATGATTCGAGAAGTGTGAGTTGAGATTTGGTAAGTTCAATGAGTTTATTATTTCAGCTCCTAATTTTAGCTCGTCCTATTAAGATTGAGGTATTCAACGTGTATTATGATGCTTTAGGTATTTGTTTGGGTTGTGTATTAATGCCACAGGGTCGTATTATTGTTTATTCTTCAAGTCAGCTAAAGTTTTATGAGTACAATTACCTTACTCATTAATTGGTATTTGTGGCAGTAGTTTTCTCGCTTAAGATTTAGAGGCATTATCTTTACGGTGTGCATGTGAGATTTTCATAGATCATCTCAGCCTTTAGCATCTTATGACCCAAAGAGCTTAATGCTAGACAACATAGATGGATGTAGTTGCTTAAGGATTATGATATCTCTATTTTGTATCATTTGGGCAAGGCTAATATGGTAGGTAATGCCTTAAGCCAAAAGGTAGTGAGTATGGATTGCTTGGCTTGTATTTTAATTTCTCAGTGGCCGTTCACATGAGACATTCAGTCCTTAGCCAACTTGATGGTGTACTCAACATTTTGTATCTTTGGAGGATTCTTGCAAGTATTAAGGATAGGTCCTCACTATTTGAGCATATTAAGGATCGCTAGTTTGATGATAACAGGATTTACATCCTCAATCAAGTATTGAGTTATAAGTCTAAGAGGTCTACCATAGATTCTCAGGGTATCTTGAGATTTTATTACTTCATTTGTGTTTCAATGATAGATTACTTGATTTCATTGATTTTTCATGAAGCTCAAAACTTTAGATATTCTATTCATCCTGGTACAACCATGATGTATAGAGATATGAGACAACATTATTGGTGTAGTGGCATAAAGAGAGATATGGTAAACTTTATAGCTCGCTGCCTATGTTGTTGGAAGTAAAGGCAGAGCATCAGCGACCAGGTGGTTTTATTCAGAGACTGCCCCTTCTCGAGTAGAAGTAGGAATAGATTACCATGGACTTTGTTAGTGGGTTGCCTGGTACTTCCCGTGGTTCTGATGGTATTTGGGTTATTATGGATCGGTTGACCAAGTCAGCATATTTATTTCCTATTTAGATGTCCTTATTTTTTGAGAGGTTAACCTGTATATAAGTGGGTGAGATAGTTTGTTAACATGGTGAACCTATATTTATCAATTTAAATCGGGGTGAAGTGTTCACTTCTACCTTTTGGAGAGCTTTTCAAGGGAGTTGGATACTCAAGTGGACCTTAGTACAACCTTTTATCCAAAAGTTGATGGCTAGTCGGAGAGAAATATTTAGGTTCTCAAGGATATGCTCTAAGCCTATATTATGGATTGTGGAGGTCAGTGGGAGCAATAGTTAGCCTTGGCAGAGTTTGCATATAATAAATTTTATCATTTTAGTATTTAGATGGCACCTTTTGAGTCTTTGTGTGATAAGAGATGTCATTCCCTAATTTGATGGTTTGAGACTTTCGAGATTAAACCTTATGGTATTAACTTGTTGCAGGACTCATTGGATAGAGTCAGGGTGATTTACGATAGGTTGAGAGCAACTTAGAGTAGGCAGAAGGCCTATGCGGATTGTAAGCTCCGCGCCTTGAGATTTGGGGTCAATGATCGATCGTTCCTTTATGTATCACCTATGAATGTTATGATAAGGTTTGAGAGGAGGGGTAAGCTAAACCCTAGATATATTGTATGCTTCGTATATTTAGTAATGTAGCTTATGAATTACCTTAACCACTAATTGTTCTAATGTACATCCACTTTCAATGTTTTTATGTTGTGATAATATAGTCCTTCATTTGCTTATGTACTTAGATGGGATTCAGTCTAGTTGGATTAGAGGCCAACTTTTGTGGAAGAGCATGTGCTCATTTTGGCTAATGATGTCACATTGTTGCATATTAGGCAGATTCCAATAATTAAGGTTCAATAGAGGCACTACCCAGTATAGGAGGCTACTTGGGAGATCAAAAGCGAGATATGAACTCAGTATCCTCACCTGTTCGAGGATTCTGGTACATCCTACTCCTTAACTTTCATAGATGAATGTCCTTTTAGTAATGGATATTTTAATGACCCTTGAGGTCATTTTCCGTATTTCCACTTGTTTTTGCCATTAGCACTTTTGTATAGCTGCCCCAACTTATTCATGACTTGGTGGAACTGATAGTTTGGTTACTAGGTAGTTCATTTGTCTTTTAGAGCTAATTCCTTATTTTAAAGTATTTGATAGTTCAAACTAGCCACCAGGCAAAAACTTCAGTGAAATGACCTCATATGCCAATTCTAATTGTTCCAATAGCTGCAAAATGCCAATTCTAGGCTAGGTGGACTATTGGTTCGTGTCCCAAGGTGACTCTTGGTTCAAGTCCTATGGCACCTAGGCTCATTTTGAGCTATTGGTCCGAAGTTAAGAAAATGGTTAGTTGGGTGTAGGACCCACTTTTGGTTGAAATAATATCAAATGGAAATTTTTATTACGCCATTGAGTTCAGGACATCGAAGTTTATAGGGTAGCATAGTCCTTTTCTATATATAGGATTTCAAATGAATCCCAAGGGGTTGGCGTAGACTTGGAAAATTTTAAGTCTCTGCTGGGGCTGGTGCACCAGCGAACGCAAGCCTATGGATCACAAATGAAATCTGATAGGTTTAGAAGTGTCGTGTAAGCAAAGACCTTGTCGCAAATGATACATCCTCTATAGCTATACAAAAGAACCATACACAACTGTCGAGTATCGTGATATGATATGGTGACTAGTGAACAAGTATGCGATTGCGATATGTAGATCTCGATAGAGACTCATGTGCACCTGGGATGGGTATAAATACCCTTTTATCAGATCATTTTGTCTATTTCTTATCCATTCTCAAGTGATTTAAACCCTAAGGAGTGGGATAACTTGTGAATAACAATAGTGGGTGATATGTGAGTTTGGATAATGATCTGTTTCATGATTTTTCTTAAAATTTGAGGTAAAATTCCTTCATGTTCATGGTTGATTTCCCTTTTTTCTTCTCTAAAATACCTAAGCCTTGGTCACTTGATTTTAGCACCAATATAGCTCGAAATTCACCTATTTTTTAGGGTAATCATTTCTTGAGTATATGGGGATGTTGAGTTGGTTTTAGAAAGCGATTCCCATAATGGGCCCCACATGGGATTTTTATATAATTTTGCACACGAAGCAAAATAGTGAAATATAGATATCATTTTTCTAGTTTTCATGAGTAGATTGTGATTTTGATAGCATGGCACATTGTGAATGCATCTCGGAATGGAAAATTGATGATTTAGCGGTTTCTTCCAGCTTTCTTCGGCGTCAAGATAGGCTATATTTTTCCCTGCTCGTAGATTGAGCTAATTCATAGTATGTTTATGATATTGTGTTATATTTGGGATGTGCTTTAGGTGTTGATGATGTGGATGGAAATACATCGGTTAGTTGAACCGTTTAGGCTATCCGAAAATCATAATTTAGGCATAATAGATCTAGTTGGTCATATTTTAGGTAAATTCTTATCTTAGGATTGGCAGAGGCTTGTTTGACCTCTACGAGTGGATTTAGACACCTTAGTCTAGTCCGGGGTAAGATATGACTTATAATGAAACTTTAGGGATTAGAAGTGGGCCCTTCGACCCACCTTAGGCCAAGATTTGTGTAGTTTTTGTAAACCTTTATATACTTCTTAGACACCTTCAAAATGGTTAATGTGATAATATTTAGGATATTTTACACTCGATGGTTATGATGGGTATATATGAGGAGATGATACTTATTGATTATGCTATTGATCATACTATTAATTACATCAATTTCGATCCGTGTCCTGATGTTGATGATGATATTATGATAATGATTACCTATCCGAGTCCAACTATTGACTATATATATTTACCGGTTCAAGTGTGGCTATGGATTATGTTAGATACTACATATATATAAAACCCAACGCAGCCCCAATAAGCCTGCGTTCTATCATTAAGTGTACCCTCCAAGCTTATGGAGTCTGCATTGGGTTATTTACTTTTCCGCTCTTATTGGATTATGAGGGATAATTTTGTAGTTATAGATGCATTTATTTTCTGTTATCATTCTAGTATATATAGTTATTTTTTAATAGTGACGATGGAGTTAATTTAGGATTGCTTCCTTACCTTGTCTTAGTTATGTTATCTTGCATTTTATCATATTTATATCCTGATCTATCTCAGTAAACCGATGATTCGTACTGAGTACTCATGATTTTGGTACTCACACAACACTTTTTTAAGTTTTTGGTGTAGATCCAAGTACTAGTTGTCGCCACTTATTTAATGATCCTGCTATGGTTGATTTTGAAGACAGGGTGAGCTCTCAGAGTTGGAGTTTCCTTATTTCCTTCTATCTATCTATGTCTAGTCTTTAGTTTCGAGACAGAGTTGTATTGATTGTTTTAGAATTTTAGCTGTATTTATAATAGCTCTTGTAGTGCTCTACTAGGTCGAGGGATGGTTATCTGTATTGTTGATTACCTATTGTCTATTTTTGTTTCCTTGCTTATTTACAAGATGCAATTGTTTATTTTAGCTTTTGTTGGGTATATTCCATCATGTCAGCCGATTGCATATAACTCTAGGCTACGGTTCGGATTATCTATTGGTGGGATTTTTTAGGTTCCATCATGACTCATAAATTGAGTCGTGACACCTAGTAAGATAGAAACCCTTCTCCACTATCTGACGAGCATGAAGAAAATATGTAATCCCCTTTCTACATGAACTAGCGGTACCTCTAAACTCTAAACTCAGTGTATTAGGCATTACACAGATAACGGTCTTGGAATCACAATCCAAAACTACCTGATAAGGAGACAACTAGTCTATATCCATGGAACATGAATATCAACCATATACAGGATAATCAAATATACCCAGGTATTAAACAGCAAAATATTCACTGTAAAAGGTCAGTACACCTAGTCAACAATTTAAGAATTGTCCATGGGGGTATAAATACAAATGTTCACAGTAAGGGAATCACACATCGAATTAATACCACAAATAATTTACACAAACATATAAAATAATATATATCAAGGTTCAAACAATACAAAAGTAGGATGATGAAAAATCAGGATGATATATTTGATGACAACATCAAATTCCTCTATCTCAAGTCTTATGGGAAAAGTATAACACATACAAACGCACATGCAAATGTACATGGTCCACCAAGTTATAAAATGTCCTGAAACAAGCCAAGTATCGATCCCATAGGGACTTATGTTAAAAACTATCAAATTCTAGTTCTACTATGAACATTACATAAGTGCAACAGTAACTAGAGAGTTTAGGAAGTTAAAACTAAGAGTAAACTTAAAAAAATTGGTAAAGTAAATGCTCTTGAACAAAATGGGTAGAAACCTATGGTAAATTCGTTACAATCAATCCTACTTAACTCTATAACTTTTTTGGTTTAGTTAATTATCTAGGTTGTTAGTTCACGAGGTCTATAGCATAATCTTGGTCTTCGAAACCTGTAATAAACTATCTAACTATGCCTCAAAAGTACATTGTTGGGGGGGGGGGTGCAAGAACTAAGATAAACACCTTTGTATTCTTCACATTTATAAACCAAATAGGGTGAATTACGTATATTCATATCTTAAATAGAAATCACATCTTCTATTCATTGGAAGCCAATGATCCCATCATATGTATCCCACATTTCATCATATCATTCCTTCTTTCGGGTTCATGATAAAATTTTAAATTTTAAATTTATCCTAAGGGTTGAAAATATGCAGAATAGGTAATACAAGGATACATGAACAACCAATAATGATAATAACATAAATCCTCTCAATTAATAAGCAAAAGTAATCATGTTCTTGGCCTTAACACTGAAGGAGGGTGTTTATCCACTCATGGACTTACAAAGAATCATAATGATAGAATCCATGTAATAATACAAAAGAAAACTAAAGTAAAGTATTAAAAACCATAATTTAAGCCTTATCAAGTGTATTATCTAGGACCATGTATATCCAAGGTGGTTGCAAAATAATAGGTGTGTCCTATTTATACAAGGCCAAAATTGGCCGATTTGAACTAGCCTTTGTGCCACACCCCTATCACGCTGGCTAGACAGTCTGGCACATTTATATAATGTATGGATATTAGAAATTGAATTTTAATTTGCATCAATGGGGTGTCTACCCTTATAGTAGTGTCTAGGCAGCGTGGCATGCCCCTAAGCCAACTAATTCAAGATTTGGACATAGTTTTCCTCATGTATTTAGCCGTTCATTCCTTGCTTTGTGGTTGTTGTTGTTCTTCCAAAACATCATGTATTTCATTCCAACATAAACTTAATAATCTCATAAATATTCCTATAACATACAATACCACGAATTATACCCTTAAACACACTAGAATCAAGCAAGACAAACTAGAATAGCAAATAACTCAAGTTAAGAATACTCGTCATCTAGTTTAAACTTTAATTGTATAGTTTACTTACAACTTTTATTTTTTAGCACCTTTAAGCACATATATTAAGACATATATTCTCATTTACATAAATATGTACTCATTAAAAACACAAGAAGTCTCAAAACCAAGCAAATAAGTGTGGATAGCGACGCTTAGTTGCAAAAAATTTTCAAAATCATCACCCCACGTTTAAATCCTTGTTCATCGTTGAACAACTCTTCACTTAAGCATCATATTAAGGAAGACTTCAACTCTACTACTATAAGAAAGTTACAAAGGCTAGCACTAGAAATACTAAAAAAATAACAAGTTCCATAAACAAACATGTCATATGTAATTGACAACTCGTGAATGCTACTACAAAACATCCTAACAACAACAATTGATTCACCAAGTTCGCAAACTCATGCATAATTCTCCAAAAAATAGATCATATAAGTTACCTAACTATCATACAAAATGTTTCCTCACCATAATACAGTTACTAATATTCACTCACAGAGATATAATTTACTACAAGAATGGATATAAAAATATAATTATGTTCATTGTCACAAAAATTTCACAAGTCACACAAGATGGACCATAGGCTTGCCCTTAGTGTAGTACTTTACTAATATAAGAATGTTATGAATTATAATCAAATAGAGCTTATAAAGGTTGTGATGTATGGTGAGGGATGGATAGGAACTATTCTGGACAGTAATAGTGAATATCTTCCCTAAGTGCTTTAATACATCACACAAAACATTGAACTCTTCACTAAATAACCAAACTTTCACCACCTCTATCATCACACTCCTCTTTTATTTTTCCCCATCTTTTAAAGATAGTTCACATATCTATAGGATGGAGTATTCTTAGTCAACACATGATTCAATTTCTTTCATTACATTATTCCAACCCACAACACATAAACTTTTTCAACACCACTGGATACTACTTTGGGGTTTCACTTTCACCAATTTTCCTTATAAAATTCAAACTCATTAACACAATTAATTTTTAACTAAAGCACTTAGGATATTTGAATCAAATTAAGGTCAACAAAATAAGAGGACACATGCTATATGAAAGGCTACCAAAGAAAAAGGATAAGTCTCAACGGGGTTAACTAAGATTATACACAAGAGTAGGTAATATAGTAATTGAACATGGCTATCAAAGAAATTCCTATATTATCTCCTTAAATTCATTTTTTTTTTAGCTTTGCACACATACCAGGCAAGTTCTTGATACCAATATGCAACAAGGAATATACAAAACAACCTCATACATATATGGCACATGCTCAACAAAAGTAGGATCATCATAGAATCTAAACCAAGCAATAGCATGAATTCAACATTAAGCAAACAAAGCAAAAGAGTCATACACATGAACCTAAGTATCTCAAAAGTGCACATTAAACACAATAAAAATGCTTCACAATCAAAACAAACTTACATCATTCATTCATACCTAGCATATACCAAGAGCATACTACTTATTACTAATGCAAAAATTTTAAAATTTACTCCTAAATAGAAAAAGAAATACTACGTTCAAAGGGCTCCCACATGGAAAGGGACCAATAAAAAACCATGAGGTGGGTAGAGTGTGCACCTACTAGACTTACATCAAAGAAACTAAAAAAAAGAGAAAATCTCTTGGTAATCTTTTCAAATTTACTCAAACCTAGAAAACACTACAACCAAATTCTACAGCTACACTTTACTTGAAACCATGGGAATTTTTCCTAAACCACACTTAAAAACAAACTATGCCCCCAAATTATACTCAATATCAAGGATAGAAATACTCCCTGAGGCCTCCCGGCCTAGCTAAAAGTATCTTTAAATAATAGTGAGTTTAGGTGGACCCCACACCCAGTTTTTGCCATGCTCCTTAACATAGATTTCTGGTACTTAGACTTTCTTTCAAACTATAACTCAATAAAATCAAAAATCAAAGTGAAATCAAAACTAAATACGAGAATAAACTACCCATCTTAACTTGGGTTGCCTCCCAAGCTGCGCCTTATTTAGTGTCGCGACATAACCCAACTCACAATATCAAACACTTTCCTTCATCTTTTTCCTCCTACTTGGAGGCTATCTTCTCATTCTTTTTTTTTTACCTTTTAAGTGTGTACTCTCAAGGTAATCTTGTTTCACAACAATAGCTTTTTAAGGCTTTTTTTTTTAACTTCTACTATCAAGGAATTATTGGTGGCATGGGTAACTCTGTGAGACTTTTTGGATAGGTCTTTTATGGTTTGCTCTCCACTACCCTACACCCACCCACTTCTATGGTTGTAATATTACACAAGTATTGATAATGGAAAGGTAGATTTAGTAGGTTTTAGACTTTGAATACCACCTCTTCATCATCTAGTCTTATCTTGGGAGTGCTGCCTTTCAGATAAATCAATGCTCCTCCTATCACTAAGAATGGATGTCCTAAGATGATCCACACCCCACCTTATTCATCATAATCAAACACAATAAATTCATCAAGGATAATGAACTTAGCAACCTTTATAAAAATTTCTTCAATAATTCCTTCGGGATGAACTCTGGTTTTATCCATCATTTTTAGTACTATAGAGCATGGACTCTTATTTTGTAACAACAGAGTACTAAACATAGATAGGGTCATCAAGTTTATACTTACCACAAAATGACTCAATAAATAGACCACATCACTGTTACTAATTTTTAAAGGGAGGGTGAAACTCCTTGGGTCGTTCATCTTTTTGGGCATCTTTCTCATCACCAATGAACTGTACTCCTCAGTAAGCACCACCATCTTAATATGCTGCAACATTATTTTGCTTTCACCATATCCTTTAAATACTTGGTGTACTTACGCGTACCCTTCAAAACATTTAACAAACTAAGGTCAATGTGACGTTCTCTGAACATGTCAAAGAACTTCTTAAAAAAGTATATTCCTTATCCTTTTGAGCCTTTGAGGGAATGGTGGTTGTGTCCATTCATGCACTTGCTCAGTTTTGTTGGTCTTCTGGTACTCAGACTTACACAAAATATCATCATCATCAACTTCATCTTAGTTTCTCTCTACCTACTTTAGGACTAGCTATGCTTATACCTCCTCATTTTTTTAGGAGGCCTATCAATAAGATCTCTACCACCCCCAAAGTAATCTCCAGGACTTGTTTTGAATTTTTTATGTCACTTGATGATCCACCTTGGGGCTTGGTATTTTTTTTCCTCAGCTAGTTGCCCTAACTGCTTCTCTAATTTATTTTGAGCTAGCTGTTGATTCTTTATTTCAACAACTATCTATTCTTTGTTAGCTAGGAGCTTCTTCAATGTCTCTTCATTATTACTAGCATATGTATTCTGGTGTTGCTGAAATTTCTAATTTGGATTGTTGCCCTATTCATAATTAGGCTGAATCTTCAACTTGAGGTTGTAGGCATTACCATAATTTGGCTTTTTTGCATTGCCTTTAAAGTTCACAGCCTGTAGATTTGCTCTATGTAAGTCTGCAGAGTGACCACTGTTTCCTTAAATCTGACACTATGCTGTCTTTGCTGTAGTACATTTACCTGAGCCTGGGTCTCAATCACACCTAATCTGCTAAACTATGTCATTATCTGACTCTGAAGAGCAGATAATTAAGTGGCTATAGCTGTGACATTATCAACTTCTATCATGCGTACAAGCTTTTTCACTACAACTCTAGAGATGTCACCATGCCAGTCAAGATTACCTTATGCAATTCGGTTCAACAAAGTATAGAGCTCATTATAGGTTTCCTCCCTTATTAGGTATAGCCAACTAAAGAGTATTAGCTAATCCCTTCACAAAATTTCTGATCCTCTCTCCCTATTTAAAAAAACTAGCCATGGTATGCCTAGAAAAGGCATTATATGAACCTTATAATCATCAACACTCATGGATACCTACTCTAAGGCATAAAACTCATCTCTTAACCTATCTCTAAAAATAAAGGTCATATACCTCTCGGGAATGTTGTTAAAAAATTGAATCTATGTCAAACAAAAGTAACCTACTAGTCTACAATCCATGAATGACCTTATCTACTGCTTGGCTTCCCCTACTAACTAATAATTAGTATAATAAACACCATATGAATCACACAAACCAAGGCTATTTAAACCTATCATGACAACTAAACAAGAACTCCTATACATCCTCTTTTATGAAACCATTTAACTTAGGAGGAGCCTATCTCACTAATGTCCCAAACCTCTTTTGCTTATCAATTAACATCTCTGGTCCAAGAACCACCTGGCGGGAAATAAGTTGCATGGGTAACATCTTAACTTTCAAGGGTCTAACAATAGTTGGTTATGCTACAGGTGTCCAAAATCCTTGAATTGGACCCTACCTTTGTGGCTAAACACTTTCTCTAGATTGACAAATATCTGATGGACCATGTATAGTAACTATTTTAGAAATAACCTCATAATGGCTTAAAAGTCAAATCAAAACATCCTACAAGACAAGAGTAGATACAAGACTCTAACAGGCCTGGGCTAGTCCTACACTCTCTACATGGAATCTGCATCAATATGCTCAATCATTACCTCATGAGATATCGACTGACACATTCTATAGTTAAAATTGCTCTATGAACAATACTAACTTAATATTTTCAAATACATCTCAAAATTCCCAAGAAATGGTGTCATGAGAAAACCAAACTCTAAAATTTACATATATTAACCATACCTAAAGTATCTATCTTTATAATAAATTAAAGACAAAATTGGAATAAATGAAGAAAGGAATATGCTTTGGACAGAGTGCTCACTATGGCTCTGATAACCTTAGAACTATATGAACTCTATCTATTATTGGCATTCATACCACGATCTAAACTAAAGGGGTATAAAAAGTAGTAGTGAGTACATTTCACTTGTACTCAGTAGGTATCATAGGTCATCCAAACTAGAGTAGATAACCAAATCAAATAAAGTATGTTATGAGGGAAATAAATGCCCTACTAGTAGAAAAGTCTCACGTATAGCAAGCTAAAAAGTTATATTAATAATAGAATGAATATCTATCCAGTAGATATACACCATGTATGAATATATTTAAAGTACAAAATAACCTAAATGATGATGCCCAATGAGATACAACATAATTAGATGTAATCGATGAAATGACCAAATGTGCTCTCTATAAATAGCTTATTAGCGTAAACTCTAGGGAAGGATGGATGGTTTGCAATCCATAACCTAATCACAATATCTATATTAAATCTTGTTGGCAATTTCCTTGGTTAAACCATTTTATAATCTCATCAATAAATCTTATCATCACTTTCCTCAGCTAAGGCACTTTATATGATGGTTCATTTTATTTCACAAGGAATTCATGTTCTTTAGTAGAAACAGTACCGTGAATATGAGAGGTGAATGGGTATGAAAGATCATAAAAAAAATAGTAATGCATACTATTCTACTCAATAAAAGTATAAATGATCCTAAGTAATCAAAATCTTAGTAAATCGTCATAAAATCCCCCTCATGGAAACACAATATATAATCAATGCTGAATATGTCCACCCACCCACCCCCTTCAAGCCCTCAACACGACACCCAAATAATGAAAGAACCAAATAAGACATCAATAAGATTAATAGAAGCCCCATCCCGAGCATCACAATAATAATAATAAGCTCTTAAATCAATAATAAGGTCATCACAAACGCTCCACTCAGGCATCACAATGATAATAAGCTCACTAAGTAATGATAATGTCAACCCAAGATCGAATTGGAGCATTATAATAATAATATTATACCCTAAATCATTTGAACAATGAGGTTTCACCCATCCCATTGCATTCTTTATATGATAAGTTCTCTATCCAGCTAAGTCTAAAGAAAGTTATGCTATAACCCACCTCAAAACTAAAACAAGTACCCAACAACCCTCAATATGGGGCCTTTCTTCTCATAGAAACTTTAGAACACTCAAAATCTATTAGAAGTGGTTTCTATATATAAATATAAGTTTATTGATACCCATATTTGCATATTTTAGTTATGAATCGTACATAACTCTAAACCAAATCCAAAAATAAATGGATGATACTAGACTTTTAATATAAAATTACTTTACCCATAGTCTAAGGGTTTCAAATATAAAATTTCATTAAAATAGGGTTGCAGTTGAGTTAGCAATCATTTAAAATATCACCATTTTTACTTCTTTGAGAAAATCCCAAAATATCAAGTTTAAGATCTATGTTTTGATCATAATTTTTCAATATAATTAAAGGATAATGATTAACTTTATGTTTAGAAGCTCACTTAATTAAAAAAATGGTGAAATTCCCATTTAGATTCCTTAAAAAAATGTACTCTCAAACCTTGAAAGTAGGGTTTAATGTCAAGAATGAGGTTCTTATACCATTATGATAAATATTTTCTTTATTGCAATATCATTAGTCCTTAGTGTTTGTAAACATGATTAGTCTTTCGTGTTCGTGAAGGCTACTAACCCAAACAAACTAGAAATATGGTGAACCAATTTTAAATGCATAGATGAAGAAGTGATTAGGACCCGATTACCCTTCAAAAACGTAATCCCACCATTACATTCATGAAGGATGACATAATCATTCTCTGTGAATTTAATGGTAAGGCCACAAATAGTAAGAAGGTTTGAAGGTTGCGCTGGTAGTCTTGCACCAATTGTGGTTTAAGCTAAAAATGATCTTGATTATACCAAAAAAAGTTTGTCGCAAGCCCATACGAATAAATCAATAATGCTATTAAGATAATTTTTATGTTTTGGACTCAATAAAACCATCAAATTTATAAAAAAAAATAGGGCATTATAAATATGTTTCACCCAAATAACACTTTAGAATGATAAACTAAATTTCTTGCCAAACATACAAAAATCATGATAGGGCCTCAAAACCAAAACCAACCACACTACTAACCCTAAATTGACTTTTCAAAACTGATCGTGTTGACAAAATTGTCATTGAACTATCAAACTTCAAATTTGATCAAAGTTAATTTCATCAATTAAAAATCCTTTTAAATCCTAAAACCCATATAAATTAACCTAGAAAGCTTCGAGGATCATGCCACTCATTCCTGTAACTCATAAGTGCTATAAGGCAATAACAAATAGGGGAAAATAGTTGAAATACAAAAAATTCTAAACATCAACATGAGGGGTGTTACAGGGGAGAAACTTTGATTTTTTTGGTATACTAATGTTAATTATACAAGATACTTGATGGATAAAAATAACAATACCATATGACACACTTACTTAGATCATATTTTATTTCATAGGCAGTAGCAAATAAAAAATTTGGTAGTACTGTCTTCTGTGGAAGATGAATATGTTATTATTGCCTCATGGTATGCACAATTGTTTTGTATCAACCTATAGTTAACGATATTTGGAATGAACATTGAATGCATTCCTATCTTTTGTGATGATAAAAGTACCACCAGCATAACAAAGAATCCAATTAAATATAAACGAATAAAATACATTGATAAAAGAGATCACTTGCCAAGGATAATGTTGAAAAGTTTTTATATCAATGAAATTTTATGCCATTGACAAGAAACTTGTCGACATTTTAAATAAAGAATTAGTGAGGGATCACTATTAAAGGAATGTTTCAGAACTGGGGATTATTAAAATTACATAAGAATGGTTTAGTGACTAACATAAAATTTAAAATTCATTCTAATTCTTTTTAATTTTTTTCCCAGTCTAGTATGTTAGATTGTATGTTTCTGTAGAATTATAGTTTGAATATATCATGGAAAAATATAATGACCCTCAAAGGTCATTTTGTGCATTTTCACGAGTTTTTGCAATTTAGAGTTTTTCTAAAGATTACCTAAGTAATTTATGACTTGCTGGAGTTGACAATTCAGTTATCGGGAAATTCGTTATTTCTTAGAGCCAATTCCTAATTTTGAAGCCTTCGCTAGTTAAAATTATCACCGAGCTAAAACTTTTATCAAATGACCTCATATTCTAATTTTGAAAATTCCAACAGCTCTGGAACATTGGTGTTAGGCTAAGTGGACCCTTGATTTGGGTCCGGGGATTTTGAACTCATTCAGGCTATTGGCCAAAAGTGATGAAAAATGGTAGTTGCATGTGGGACCTACTTCTCATCGAAATAAATTTTCTTGGAAATTTTAACTGCTCCATTGAGCCCACAATGTTGAATTTGATAGGATAGCATAGTGAATGGAATTCTAGATGAATCCTGAGTGGTCCGCAGTGACTGAGAAAGTTCCAAGTCTCCAACTAGTGTACTCAGTTGGTGTGTCCGTTAAAGGCCCCTTTTAGCATTTTAGATATCCTTTGAGCGCTCTAGCGGCCTTGTCCAGCCTAGAAAATTCCACTTTGGTGATAAATTTGCCACTAAAATTCAAGTCACTTTAGCACCAACTATCCACTTTAGTGGCCGGCCATATCAATGCAGGTACCGCTTTAATGAAATTGGGTGCTTTAGCGCTGACCACTAAAGTGGCCGCAGGACCACATTAGCAACACCTGGAACATTATATATTCTACACTTGGCCTATTTTCACCAATTTTTCACCCATTTTCAAGAGTGTAGAACCCTAAAATGTGTGAAAAGAACTATTTGTGGGTGATTTAGGGATGTTTGTAAGCTTGGATTTCTAATTTCTTCTACAAATTCTTGATAAATTATCATCATGCTCATGGATAATTTATTTATTAATTCTAAAAATCCTTAGAATATTGGTGGGTTAATTTTAGCGATATTTGAGTGTTAAATTTACCCATTCTTGAAGGCAAATGTTCCTTGAGCATAGAAGAACACGTTGATGGTTTTGAAAGTGCGATTTTGCAAGCCAACCCCACCTGGAACTTTTACATAATTTTTGACCCAAAGCATAAAAATTCAATATGGTTACCTATTTTCTTGTTTTGATGAGTATGTATATCATGATTTTAATTGCGTGGCATCTTGTGGAAGCTCTTCAGAAGAGAAATTCATTGATTTATCATATTATACCAGGTATACTTCAGTGTCCTGATAGTCTAGGTTTACCCTTTTGTATATTGAGATTATTCTTAGTATATTTAAATTAATGTGCTAATTATGGATTGAGAATTAGGTCATAAAGGTATAATTATTATACTTTGGGACTTTTAGCCTATTATGGAATCGTAATATAGGCGCAATTTGCTTAATCACTTATGTTTAAGGTAGAATTGCTATATTCGGAATTAATATGACTCATCTAATATCTAATGATTTATTTATATGCATTAGTCTTGTCCGGGGTAGAATTTTCCTTAGAAAGAATTTTAGGGATTATTAGTGGGTCCTCCGGCCTACCTTAGGCTAAGACTATTATTAGGTCCTTCAAATTTTATATATCTATATTATATCCTGTAAATTGTATATTTGATAGCTTGAAAAGGTTGGTTTCATGGTATTTATACTAGTACTTGGAAATTGATTATAGTTCTGGTTCATGTTTGACAGTGTATGATCTCAAGTTAGATTCGATTCTTGCACTATTTATTATATGAGATCCGGTTCAGGTCTGACATTTGATTATACAATTTCAAACTCAATCCTAGAATTTATGGGTCGCTAATGATGGTTATGGAATAGGTTATAATTCAAGTTTTATGGTATGGATGGATTCTTTGTTATGGCTTGAGATACGAATAATTATTGAAATTTCAATTATTAAGTTTCTTGGTTGCACCTCCAGGGATTTTGGGGGCCCACATTGGGTTATTTACTTTTTTGCAATTACTGCCTTATGGGGCCATTTTTGTATTGGTAATTATGTGTTGTTAATATTATTATTTTGGATTATTATTTTTATTTTACAACACTAGGAGCATTATACTAGATTTGTTCTTCTACATGGACTTAAGTTTATCTGTCATTCATAGTTATTATACTTATATTAGATTTAGCTCAGTTAGCCCATGATGACTACTGAGTACCCATGGCTTTCACACTCATACTATACTTCTATACCTTTTTGGTGTAGATTCGAGTAGTAGAGGTTGTCGTTTAGAGATATGGTGAGTTCTTAGAGTCGGAGTATCCCCCTTTTCCTTCTACTATCTATATCTGTTCTTTATTTATTCGAGACTAATTTTTATTTGACTACTGTAGTGCTTATATTTCTTTTTTCTAATGCCTCTTTGTACCGATGCTACAAGGTCGTGGAATGTTAATCTATCATATCTATCTTCTGGACTATTATTATTACTTGAAATATTGTTATAAGTATTTACTTGCAATGTCGTGTACTTTACTTGCCAGTTTGGTAATGGTAATTCTATGTTATTAATATTATTATTTTGGATTATTATTTTTCTTTTACAACACTTGGAGCATTATTCCAGGTTTTCTCTTCTACATGGAATTAAGTTTATCTGTCGTTCATAGTTATTATACTTATATTAGATTTAGCTCAGTCAGCCCATGATGCCTACTTAGTGCCTATGGCTTTACTACTCATACGACACTTCTATACCTGTTTGGTGTAGATTGGAGTACTAGAGGTTGTCGTTCACAGATAGGGTGAGCTCTTAGAGTCAGAGTATCCCCCTTTTCCTTCTACTATCTATATCTATTCCTTATTTCTTCAAGACTAATTTGTATTTAACTACTGTAGTGCTTATGTTTCTTTTTGCTAATGCCTCTTGCACCGATGCTACTAGGTCATTGAATGTTACTCTATCTTATCTATCTTCTAGACTATTATTATTACTTGAATTATTATTGTAACTATTCACTTACAATGTCATCAATTTTATGCATTTTTCTACCTAATTATCCCATTGTTCATAGCTATGGACTATGTTTTGGATTCCTTACTTGTGGTATAAAGTACGTGCCATCAGGACCCATAAATTGGGCTATGACAAATTTGTATTACAGCTATAGGTTCACCAGTATTTTTGGTACAAGAGCAAGTGTCTAGTAGAGTCCCATAGATCAAAATGATGACTTCAATTTCTTATATTTGAGAGACTATAGGACATTCTTAATTTTTCTTCACTTCTTTTACTCTTTTGATACTAAGAGTCTGAGTTGGTTTTTAATGATTCTTTTGGTTTTACTCTTTCACAGATGGCTAGGACACATGCTAAGTCTATAAAAGATGATGACTCCAAACCTACACTTAGGGCTCCTGTCGAAGTTTATGGATGACCTGGAGGTCAAGGAAATCCTGAAAATGTAGCCCTAGCTAGGGACCAGGATAGGGGGCCTTCACTAAATAATATTCCCGCTGTTGAGCTAGAGATTCCTCTACACCAGTCAGTGGTGGGCCAGGGACTAGCCCAGGCTCTACGAGGTTTATTTCTTTTCACTGCTCAAGTATGAATTGGTATAACTGTTGGGATTAGTTGGTAGTGCACCGTCTGATTGATATGACCAGAAGTAGTGCCTTGTCGTAATGGCCATCCCAAGTCCATACAGCACCGAGGACCACCCATATTATCCAAACTAACCTCTAAATATGCATACCCCGAGTTAGATGAATTCTGAATGTATAAAAAGATAGTGTTTACTATGATATCATACTCTGGGATAGGACTATAACCATGACAAAACCATAACCAAACCAATATAATAACCAAGTTCCAATCCATGGCATAACATTAAAGGATGAAACAATCTCAATTGGAATTTGCCACAATACCAATGCCAATATTAAGGCTGACACCAATACCGACGCCGCCCATTCTAACACATAGTAGCTCCACTATGACTCTAACTAAAAGAAAAGAATATCGGGTTGGGACATGCCCCCAACCATAACCAAAACCAATATCCATAAAAGGACTAATGTGTGCAAAGACATACATGATATGAAATAGATCCTTCCAGAATACCAAAGCTCACCACTTCAACCCAATAGCTGATCCCAAATCCGATTGCTAAGCAGGAGGAGTAGAATGGCTAGGTCCTGCATCCCGTGGGGATACAACCGCCAAAAGACAGGTTAGCGGGTGAAAGCTGTCATGAAATTAGGATAAAGATAAATAATACCATCAAGTAAAACCAAGTAAACCAACCATATGCAGACAACTATACATATATATATAAAACCATACCGGGAAAGAGAGTCAGGTTTAGTATGCTTTTAAAATCATTAAACTGGTTATGTGTAGCTTGACCATCCTAGAACAACCCACGGGCTATATGGGTCTAGTGTAACCCACTGAATAGGCCCCAATGCATGTAGCTACAAGAACCAAAGATACCATAAGAGTAGGGGATTACCGAGTACCCTTCTCTCTCAAAGATACATATGTACAATGATTTTAGAGGATTCCCATGTACCTAATAGTATCATATATGGTCTCTATGACCAACCCTCATATCGGCAAACATGAGTTTCTAGTGTCCATCCACTGGACTCGTACTTTCATGGTTATCTATTGCACCCTACGATTATTACCCAATTAAAACCGTTACCATCCAACCAAACCATTACTCCATTATTATTAACTAAGCTATAAATTGTTGTATCATTATACCGAATATAGCTTACAACCAATGTCCTTAGCCAACCTTTTTATGTAATGGGATTTCCATGTACCCATTGTTTACATTATCAAGTTAGCTTGGGGAAATCCCATGTACCCCTTAAGTATTTCATTATTATGTTGCATGGGGGAATCCCATTTACCCTACAAGTTGTCCATTAACATGTTTACGTGGTGGATTTCCTTGTACCCCACAAGGAATGTTTAATTAACCATAACCATAACCATCATACCTTACCATTTAACCATTCCAAACCATTTATACCATTAAGGGTTCCATCACCAAACCATACCATGCAATATTTAGTCCAAAAATATGGTAAAAGCATTGTCATAGGCATATTATCAAACATGTTGGGGGCATAGTATTTCCAAAACCAAATCAAATTACAATTTTACCATTCCCATGGATCCAATTGTCCAAAACACCATTGAAGCATGTAAAATCATAATTAAAACATGGGAAAACCAAAACCAAGTATTTAATACAAATATCCCCAACATATATTTGAAAAGCCCACAACCATATAATAATCATGCCATAAAAATATTGTATAAAACATGACTTTAGTAAGAACTAATAATGGAGGAGTACATGCCTTAGATTATGATGATAATAGAGAGAAATTACCTGTACAAGTCCCAAATTGATCCTCTAGATGAATCCCTAGTCTTTCTTAACCCAAGAGCCTTAGAGAATATTAGAAAGAGTTACTAATTATTTTAGATTAGAACAATAAGGTAAATGATGTTCCAAAAGAGTTAATGAGTCGTGGGGCCTTAGGTGGTTAAGTGGGGATATGTCATGATTACCCCTAGACTTAAACTCCTTAATATTCCCATTAGATTGTATGATTTCTCCATACTAGTCATACCCTTCCATATGAGTAGTACCCACCACTCGTACCTTTGTACTCCCCCTTGGACCCAACACTTTTCATCATAAAGCTTACCCAAACCAAATTGTATCCAACCATACGATTAGTACCCCTGAACCATATCCTTTATAGAATAGAATCAAAGAAATTTTGAATACTATTTACAATACGAGTCAATGGTATGACTCATACCCAAACTTATGGCTCATAGTTCGTCGCTCATACTCAGATCCAATACAAGATATTAAGTCTAAGATTAAGTGAATGAATAAACCAAACCATACGACCCATCACAAACCCTACCACTCATACCAACCAAGTCGTACCTATTCCAAACACCAACCAATACTATTTAGCATACGACCAAAATCATACCAATCATACCCCATCATACAACTGGTATCCATAAGTCCTATGATATTAAAAATCTAGAAATCTAGGAAATTTGCTAAGGATCCAAACCATGGTTATTTCAGTCTCCCCTATTAGGATCATTCATCCCCGAATGACGTACAAGGCAAGTCAAACACAAGCACATGTCATTTGCATTATAAAACATTAATCTAACCTTTAACCAAGTTAGAAAACATAGATTTGATCAAGAACACATACCTTTTGCATAAATATCTAGAGTAGAAAATAAATACAGATATTTAATGTAACGACCTAAGACCCCCTGGTCGTTACACGGTGCTTACGATCCTGAGAGAACACAATCTAACCCATGAGCTGATACCTGCTGTGAGCACTAAATCATATAATCATGAATTATGAAAGAATAACTGAAGCGCCATAAGGTTTTAAATATCTCAATTCAGAAAAAAATATGAATCTAGGAAAACAACTGTTTGAATTTGATAAAGTACTGATAAACTAAACAACTAACTGACTGTAATGTCTGAAAAGCCTCTAAGACTGACTGACTGGGAGTTGATAGGACAAGCCCCCAACTAACTCTGTAAACTACTAAAATAAAGACATGAAATAAGATAGTCTGTCCTTGGGTGATGAGGACTCACCACTACTAATGTATTACTGAGAATTCAAGGGACTAAGTGTAATCTGAGAACTGAGCATCATCACCTATGATATGAGACATTAAAGCGCGAAAGAAAGGTATGTGATTAGTACTTTGAATATACTAGTATACTAAATGAGGTAGTCTAACATATAAGGTTTCATGAATAGGAGTAATGATCCATCTAAATATACATGTAAAGCATGGAATACTGAATATAGAGCATGAAATTTGTAGATACTGAACCTGCAAAAAAGTCTGTTAAATATTGAAAATACATGAAAATCTATATACACTGAGGATGCATGACCAAGCATATGACATGAAATGAGTAAAATATATAAATTGAAATACTTAAATAACTTAAATCTATATGTTTTGGCCAAAAAAACCTAAGATTGAATAACTTAGCTGGGACTATAACTGAGACTATATCTGAGACTGTGGGAGGTATCATCTAATTGATATTCCCTAATTTGAGCTTATCGGGGTCCAACCTATAACCCCAGTTAGAAGGGTGTTAATACTGTGCTATGAGTACTAACATTGGCTATGTGGATCCACTAAACTGATATCATGTCCAAAGGAATAAGGGTGTCAAGCCTGAATTAACGAGTGACCCTTGCGAGATAATCAATCCAAATCTGACAGGTGACTACTCATATCCTATGCTGGCTACATAGTTCTGGAGTATAGGGACTGCTACTAACAACTCTGCCTATCTAACGGGGAAGCCATACTCTCTCTCGGTGCTAAATCCTACTCCTAACTAAATGACACTGAAATATTAGACTCTTTTGAGTTTAACTAACTATTATGATAATGCTCATGATATAATCTGAAGTTATTCTGAAGATACTGAGACAAAATTAAGTAAACCATTACAGTTTTGGGTATTCAATACCCTCAAGACTTAAAACAATAGTAGTAGCATGAAACTAAAACATTGAAGGACTTAGCATGAATACTCTTATTAAATCAATTGCTCTTGTAGGCATTTTATGAAACACTTATAGTTCGTGGTTTAAAATAATCATAGAATTACTAAAGGACTGGCATAATTGACATGAAATTATCATGGAAAATACTAATTCATGATTTAATTCAACAAATGATAACACTAAAACATGAAGAATCAAATTACAATAATTTCATTAAAATGTGGTATTAAATCAAAAGTCATGGAGATTAATGGATGAAATTATGATTTAAAATCAAATAACTTAAAAAGAGCATAACTTTATAATTAAAAAAGTTAATTGAGCTCCATGGATGAAAGGAATCCATGTATGAACATCTAACAAACCTGGGATGATGAATTGGGAAGGATTGATGGAAAGTTCTTGAGACTTGACCTTTATTCTTGAGAGATAAGGTTTCTTGTTCTTGAAAGAGGGGATTTTTAATTTGACAGAAAGTGAATAACGTTGAATATTTAGGTCAATTAAGAGTTAAATTTCATGTTTAGGGCAAGATTAGGGCTTAGAAAAAAAACACAAATACCCTTAAATGAATTTAAAAACACAAGCTGGAAACTGGAATCCTAATTTTTGGCCTTGGTGTGATATGCCACCATCACACCAAGCCACTGTAAAAGGGACAACTGGGACCTGGTCAAACACTGTGATGCGCCACTGTCACGGTAAGCCTGTGGGTAGCTAGTTGGCCATCTCCACGATGCGCCATTATAGCAGAGGCCTATTGGAAATTGACAAACAGGAAATTGGCCTATGGCGCGATACGCCAGGATCACGGACCCTTACTGGATTTTGCCAATTCAGTCATTGGCCTGCTCCGCGATGCACTAAGGATTAAAATGATGGGGTTTTGTAATTGAAAATTAAAATTGCCATAACTTCTTACCCGGTTATTGGATTTGAGTAAATTTTATATCGTTGTAAAGGTAATTGAATTTTCTACATAATGGCAGGCTCTAAACTGAAAAATAATGAGTGTTTTAGAAATTTTATATATGAATACTCATGCACTAGGACATAACTTATACTAGAGAAATACAGGGTGTTACAATATCTCCCCCTTAGGATCATTTATCCCTAATGAAACTGGTTAAGAAAATAGAACTAATGGACTGAGCTTACAAACTGAATATATATGTCTGATGCATGGATTTCATGAATGAACTAATTCATGATTGTACGAATGACATGAACATGATGTGCAGCTAAAATTGAGCATAAAAGAGAAAAATCTTAAAAATATTTGGTTCCTTATACTAAATTAGGATTTGCGGAAAAGAGATGATGGTAATTGGTCCACATATCTGCCTCTGCTCCCCAAGTGTTTTCCTGAACGTACTGATTCTGCCAAAGAACTTTGACTAGTGGAACTTCTTTGTTCCTTAGTCTACAAACTTGATGATCAAGAATTTTGACTGGAACTTCCTCAAAGGAAAAACTATTCTGAATATCTACACTTTCTAAGTGAACAACTATAGATGGATCACCAATACATTTTTTGAACAATGAGACATAGAACACTGGGTGTATTGAGGCTAAATCTAAAGGCAACTCAAGCTCATAAGCTACCTTTTCAAAATGACTAAGGATTTTGAAGGGACCGATATATCCGGGACTGAGTTTCCATTTTCTTCTTAATATCTTCACTCCCTTCATAGGGGAGATTTTCAAGAACCCAAGATCACCAACCTCGAACTTGAGATCCTTTCTCCTCATATCTGCATACACTTTCTGTTACTGAACCTTCACTAACATATCAAAAACCAAGTCATGCCCTGCTACAGCAGCCTCACATACTTCAAACCAACCAATTAGAGATCTACATCTCCTACCATAGAGAGCCTCAAATAGAGCCGTACAGATACTGGAATGATAGCTATTATTATATGCGAATTCAATCAAATACAAAGAGTCATCCCACCTACCCTTGAAATCAACAACGCATGCTCTTAGCATATCCTCAAAAGTTATAATGGTCCATTTTGCTTGACTATTTATCTAAGGGTGGATGGCTGTACAAAGGTGAACTTGGGTCCAACATCTTTTGAAATGCTTTCGAGAAATAAGAGGTAAATTAGGTACCTCTATCTAAAATGATAGATAAGGGAACACCGTACAACCTAAACAACTCTTTGAGATAGAGATTCGCATAGTCCTTGACTAAGTAAAAGGTATGGACTGGCAAAAAATAGGCTAATTTGGTCATCCTATCTATGATAGCCCAAATAGCGTTATGCTGAAGATGGTATGAGGAAAACCTATCATAAAGTCCATGTTCACTTCCTTCCATTTCCACATGGGAATATTGAAGTTTTGTATGGACCCACTAGGCTTCTGGTGCCCAATCTTAACTTGCTGGCATATAGAGCACTTAGCTACAAACTTTGCAATATCTCTCTTCATCCTATTCCACTAATAGATCTCCCATAAATAGTGGTACATCTTAGTGGCCCCTAGATTAATAGAGTAATACGCAACATACGTTTCTGCAAGAATTCATTGCCTCAACTTATCTATACCAGGCACATACAATCTACCCTGACAATGCAAAATACCATCTCTCTAATAGGAGCAAACCTCTACTTTCTAATCTCTGACTCAATCTTTCAACTTAACTAGACTGGGATCTCTATCCTGCTTTTCCTTCACCTCAAAAACTAGAGATGACTCTGAGGTACTCTGCACCCATACATTGCCTTCTAATAGATTAATTAAATGGACACCTAGTCAGGTAAGCTGATGGACTTCCTGAGCTAATTTCTTCTTACCATCCTTAACATGAACTAAATACCCATAGACATTCTATTGAGAGCATCAACCATTACATTGTCCTTGTTC
Source organism: Capsicum annuum (assembly GCF_002878395.1). Taxonomy (NCBI): domain Eukaryota; kingdom Viridiplantae; phylum Streptophyta; class Magnoliopsida; order Solanales; family Solanaceae; genus Capsicum; species Capsicum annuum. Next base: position 32,107 of record NW_025825704.1, on the reverse strand, counting down.
AGATAATACAGAACGCTTATGTCATAATCTTTCAATAACTCTAACCATGTTCTCTGATGTAAATTCAAACATTTTTGAGAGAACACACACTGAAGGCTTTTGTGATCTTTGAAAACATCTACATGCACGTTATACAAGTAATGCCTCCAAATCTTTACAAAAAATACTATAGCTGCTAGCTCAAAATCATGAGTCAAATAATTCTTCTCATGAGGCTTAATATATCAGGAGGAGTAGGCTATAACCTTATCTATCTGCATGAGGACATAACCCAAGCCTACTATGGATGTATTATTGTACACAACAAAACCATCTGAATCATCTGGTAGATTAAGAACTAAAGCTGAGGTGAGTTAAGTCTTCAACTCATGAAAACTTTTCTCGTATGAATCTGACCACTGAAACTTAACTTTCTTCTGAGTCAATATTGACATTGGCGATGCAATAGAATAAAAAACTTCAATAAACTGATCATAATAGCTAGCTAAACCTAAGAAAATCCTTATATCTGATAGAGAGATGGGTCTAGGCCAGTTTCTCACTGCTTTAATCTTATAAGGATCAACTCTAATGCCATCATCAGAAATAATATGGCCAAGAAAATCTACTAATACTAGCCAGAATTCACACTTACTAAATTTATCAAAAAATTGATGAGATCTAAGATTCTAAAGCACTACTCTGAGGTGGTATACATGCTCATTTTTGCTATGGGAGTAAAGAAGGATGTCATCAATGAAGACTATGACAAACATGTCCAAGTATGCTTGAACACTTGGTTCATCAAGTCCATGAAGGCTTCTGGGGTATTCATAAGACCAAAAGACATGACTAGAAATTTGAAGTGACCATATCGAGTTTAGAAAGCTATTTTTAGAATATCATATTCTCTGAGTATAAGATGATGATAGCCTAATCTGAGGTCTATCATAGAAAAATAATAGGAACGCTAAAGTTGGTCGAACAAATTATCGATTCTAAGAAGTGGATATTTATTCTTGAGTATGACCTTGTTCAACTGATAGTAGTCTATGCACATTCTGAGAGAACAGTCTTTTTTATGCATGAATAGAGTAAGTGCACCACTCGAGGAGTTGTTGGTCCTAATGAATCCCTTATCTAGGAGATCCTTTAACTATTCTTTCAATTCATTGAGGTCAGCTAGAGCTATTCTATATAGCAAAATAGATATAGGCTGAGTATCTGGGAGAAGTTCTATTCCGAAGCTGATTTCCCTTTTCAGAGAAACTCCGAGAAGATCTTAAGGAAATACATCTGAGAGTTTTTTTACTACTGGGACTGACTCAAGTATAGGAGTTTTTGAGTTAGAGCCTTTGACTCACACGAGATGGTAAACACACCCCTTCGATATCATCTTTCTGGCTTTAAGGTACAAAATCAACCAACCTCTAAGAGCGATAGTACAACCCCTCCATTCAAGGACTAATTCATTTGTAAACTAAAAGTGAACTATTCTATTTCTATAATCAACTAAGGCATAACATGAGTGGAACCAATCTATACCGAGAATGACGTCAAAATCCATCATCTCTAACTCCACTAGATAAAATGAGGTAACTTATTTAGATATTATGATCGAACAATTCCTGTATACTTGCTTAGATACATTGGAAACACTATAGGGGTAGACACTTAGAAGGGCTCTGCTAGAGTTTCAGAACTGACTCTAAAATTGACAAATATATATGGAGTTACAAAAGAAAAAAAAGCTCCAAGGTCTAGTAAAGCATAAACATATAAGTGAAAGACCTGCAACATACCAGTAACTACGTCGGGAGAATTTTCCTGATCTTGGTGGGACTGAAGATCAAATATTCTATTCGGACGCTGACCATTGTAGTACTGGAAGTGGCACCCTACTAAGTTGGGCGGCTGGATAGAACTGATGACTGATTGGACTGGCCCTGTTGGCATGCATCCCTACCTTTTTGAGAAAATACTCAAAAATCTAAAATCCGATGGCCTAGATTTCCACACATGAAACATACATTACTACCCGCTCTACACTCACCCTGATGGTGTCTTCCATATTTTTGATATAAAGGATTGGCACGAGCACTACTAACATTGACCTGGGACTTAGATCCTGCTTCTCTATCCCTATTATCATTTTTGAATTTGGGTACTGGGATGTAAGGCCTCATAAAGTTACCTCGTAGTTTGAGTCATAGGGTGTGTCAAGTAAGGCATGATTCCAGCCCTAAAAGATTGAGAAGTTTCTTCCTAAATGAATAATGTGTTAACCATATAGGATTTCCCTAATTTCTAATTTTTAACATATAGGAAATCTAATAAACTTTCCATTGATATAGGATTTTCCCAAATCGGACACTCAGGTAAGAAGTTATGGCCAATTTAAGCCATAGCTATAAAACTGCACCATTTAGGTGATTGGCGCATTGCGGAGATGGTTGATTTATTAATTGTTAATTTCTAGTGGGAATCAACAATTGTGGAACATCACGAAGGATTCCCATGTCCCAACCAGTGGGAAATGTAATGGCTCCGCGTCGCAGAGGCTGCCAATTTTTTAATTATCAAATTCCAGCAAGCCAGCGTAATTAGTGGCGCATCGCGGAGGCCAGTCAAATTGGGTTCTAGTTCAATTTTTCCAGTTTCGTACAGATGTTTAAAAGGGAATTTTAGACTTTTTTTCAAGCCTATAAAATCGTTGAAACACTAAATCAAAGCCATTTAAAAGCATTCTATAAGGGTTTTCTCAAGCTTTGTCTCAACAAAAACCCTAAATATCTAAAACTTCTTCCATGAATTTCAAGAATCCACCATGGATTTTCTAAATTGAGTCAAGAGTCAAGGTTCCCATGTCAAAGACCTCAAGATCCCTTATTCTAGAGCAAAAATAGAGTTCCAAAAGTGAGAATTCACCCAAAGCTTCTAATTCAAGGTATGTGGAGTTTTGAACAAGGGTAACCCTTTCACCATTGTTCCCAAAATGTTTATTTACATCATGATTTTGCTGATATTATGGGGTTTATACATGAGTTTGAATTGGGGTTTTCACCCATATTTATTGAATGCATTATGTTGATATTTCTCATGAATTGAAGTTAAATGGCCTGATTTCAACATGTTTTCTTGAGTTTTTACAGCTGGATAAACCCCATGACTTTACTCCTTGAGAAGCTTATATTTGAATTGTTGAGATATTGAAGCATATGACTACATTGTGATTTTGAGATGAATTGCTGAAATTTCCTAATTTCCACATGGTTTATGAATCTATATGCTATATATTATGCTTTTGATAAGCTTTAACTTGAAATTGAAATATGGGTTAGTAAGCCCTATTTGAGACTTATGAAATTATGAACTCTCATGCTATAATCACCCATGGTTTGAGTATTTTGAGATGGTTGAAAAATTGAATTGACCTAATGGTTTGAAAGCTTTGAAATCCACTTTACTATACGAGATTATTGATTTGATTAATGGGTTCATGGTGAATAATGAGATTGTTCTGAAAGTGGATTTTTTTTATAAGGTGAGCGTATGTAATCTAAAGGGAGTAGTATTTAGCACCGAGCGGGTAAGCTACTATAGTTTCTTGCCCCAAAAACTACGTGACATCATAGTATGTGAGCCTGAGGCTGATTATATTATGATTATGAGTGGGCCTGAGGCTGATTTGATTATGTGGGCCTGAGGCCAATTTTCATTTAGTGATCACTAGACCTAGGTTATACTCCTTGGGAAGAGTATGATGTTCCTCCCCAACGTGGGGTCTCTTCCTTAGGAGGAAAAATCATTGGACTCCATGTAGCTTGCATGATTTATGTCGGTTAAAAGAACCTCTCTTGCCTTTTGAACTTCAAAATCAAACACTTATTTTCCTTTCCTATAAGCTATTTTCCTAAACGGTTGAATTGCAAAGATATTCCCTAATCAAGGTATTGACTTGAGATGAGATATTTTCCTAAAGTGAATGAAATGCCTTCACGTATGTTTTCAAGTTTAATGATTGAAAATTTCAAGTATATGAGTTTCTAAATGATTGTGAGATGTTGAGCATTGAGGAAGTTTTACTCTCTATAAGGCATATGCAAAAGCTGAATGTATTGTTTAAAATCCCTGTTCCCTTTAGGTATTGAGCATAAGAGAAGATTTCCAATTTTGAAGTTAAACAATGGTGACTCACTACATTTGTATTACATGCCTCATTCTTAATGATTCATAAGCTTTATATTTTATACTTGTTCAATCCATGTGAGTTGTCTCGTACTAAATACATGATTTGATTGAAGAAGATCGACACTATTTTATACATATGCATTCACCCCCGCATACTCAGTACATTCCAAAGTACTGATTCACATTTATGTCTATGTGCTACATTGTCTCATAATGTAGGTATAGCTTATAGCGCATGTACCATATTCCATCAGTTCATCACTTCCAGTCATCAGGTGATGGGTCCATTTGATTCAGGACCACGAGTCAGTGATACAGTAGAAAAGTATTGTATTTTGCTTATTCAGTTGTATTGATTTGGGGTGGTTGGGAGTCATGACCCAAATACCCATAGTCAGTACCAGTGGAGTCTTCATAGATAGTCGATAGGAGTTGTATTGAGTTTTATTTTGATGTAAAAGCAGAGTAATAATCTTGTGACTTCAATGTTGTATTGAGCAAACTCATAATAGAGTTATCTTCCGCTTTATTCTTCTAGATTATGAATTTTATTCAATTATTTATGTGTTATGCTGAGTGAAGGGTTAGCTTGGGGTCACTCATGACCCTAGGCACCGTGTAGTATCCTGAGGGGTGATTTCAGGTCATTATAGGGGAACTGGTTGAAGAGGGTACTAGGAATAAAGACCTCTGATGAAACTGAGGATGGCTACCACCTTTTGACTTTGGCTGATTAAAATTAAAACTACCTATTCTATCTCTCTTGTTTCCTCTCTCCCTCTCCATAATCTTTTTCTCTTCTATCTGTTGAGTAGGGACCATCAGCCAGGATAAGTCCATCTCACTAATCAGCATTGCGATCCTACACTCCTTGACCACACTATTAGACACACCAAACACAAACTTACTCATCTTCGACCTAGTGTCAGCCACCACATAAGGAGTATATCTAGTTAACTGAGTGAACTTGAGAGAATACTCCCTTACATCCATGCTTCCTTTTCTCAAATTAATACATTCTAACACTTTGGCCTCCCTTAACTCTAATGGAAAGAATCTGTCCAAAAAAGCCATGGAAAACTCTTCCCATTCAATAGGCCTTGCATCAACCTCTTTATCAACTTTCCATTACTTAAACCAAGTATGGGCTACATCCTACAATTGATATGCTGCCAACTCGGCACTCTGACTAGATGTCACCCCCATAGCATTTGTTACCTTCTGAACCATATCTAAAAATTCCTGTGGATCCTCTAAGACTTTGATCCCATGAAAGAAGGAGGATTCATCCGGGTGAAATTACAAATTTTGGTTATAGTAGTATTGGCCCCTAGGTTTGCTAGAACAACAATTGGCCATTCATTCAGTGCTACTACAAAGTTTGCTAGAGTAGTGAACGCACCCCTAAATTATGTGTGAGAGACATTCTGGCCTTGAGGATCTGCCTAGACGGGCTAAGGGGCTGGCTGAGTTCTTGTTCTTCTTCCGTTCATCTTAGGAGGCATGTTCTATAAATGAAATAAGGAAACAGATTAGAATGAGAGTTTAACTCAAGTTCATGCTTAATCGTACGTTATGAATATTGAATGAAGGGAAACATTTTCCTAAATGCCTTGTAGCCTCTCGTCCATAAGTATGGCACACTACACACCCATGTACAAGACTCTTCTCGATGTGGCTTTCAGACTTCCTAGGACACTTTAAAACCTTCGGCTTTGATACCAAGTCTGTAATGACCCGAGACTACCCCTTAGTCATTACACGGTGCTTACGGTCCCGAGAGACAAGCTAACCCATGAGATGGTACCTTCTGTGGGCACTGAATAATATAATCATGAATTGTAGAAGAATAACTAAAGTGCCACAAGGTTTTAAATATATGATTATAAACTGAAATATAAATCTAGGAAAATGACTATATGAATCTAATAAAGTACTGATAAATTGAACAGCTAATTGACTGTAATGTCTAAAAAGCCTCTAAGACTGACTGACTAAGAGTTGATGGGACTAGCCCCCAACTAACTCTATTGACTACTGAAGTAAAGACATGAAATAAGATAGTCTGTCTTTGGGTGATTAGGACTCACCACTGCTACTATACTATTAAGAATCTAAGGGACTAAGTGTGATCTGGGAATTGAGTGTCAGCACCTATGATATGAGACCCCATAGCGTAAACGAAAAGTATGCGATTAGTACTTTGAACGTACGTGTATACTGAATAAGGTAGGCTAGCATGCAAGGTTTCATGAATAGGCGTATTGATCTATCTGAATATACATGTAAAGCATGGAATACTGAATAGAGAGTAGGAAATTTGTAGATATTGAACATGGATAAAATTCTATAAAATATTAAAAATACATGAAAATCTATAGACACTGAGGATGCATTACCAAGCATATGACATGAACTGAGTAAAATCTATAAACTAAAATACTTAAATAACTATAATTTGTATGCTTTGGCCAAACAATCCTAAGATTGAATAACTAAGCTGGGACTGTAACTGAGACTATATCTGAGACTATGGGAGGTATCATCTAATCGACATTCCCCAATTTGAGCTAATTGGGGTGCAACTTGTAACCCCAGTTGGAAAGGGTGTCAAGCCTGAACTAAAAGGTGACCCCTACAAAATAATCAATCCTAATCTGATGGGTGACTACTCTTATCCTATTCTATCTACCTCGTTCTGGAGTATAGGGACTGCTACTAATGACTTTACCTATCTGACGAGGAAGCCACCATCCCTACACTTTCTCGGTGCTAAATCCTACTCCCAACTGAATGACACAGAAATGCTAGACAATTTTGAGTTTAACTGACTGTTCTGATAATGCTCATGATATAATCTGAAGTTATTTTGAAGATACTGAGACAACATTAAGTAAACCGCTACAGTTTTAGGTATTCAATACCCCCAAGACTCAAAACAATTATAGTAGCATGACACTAAAACATTGAAGGACATAGCATGAAGACTCTTATTAAATCAATTACTCTTGTAGGCATTTTATCAAATACTTATAGTTCCTGGTTTAAAATAATCATAGAATTACTAAAGGACCGGCATAATTGACATGAAATTATCATGGAAAACACTAAGTCATGATTTAATTCAACAAATGATAACACTAAAACATGAGGAAGCGAATAACAACAATAACTTCATTAAAGCATGGTTTTAAATCAAAGTTCATGGAGATTAATGGATGAAATCATTATTTAAAATCAAATAACTTAAAAAGATCATAACTTCATAGTTAAAAAGGTTACTTGAGATCCATAGATAAAAGAAATCCATGGATGAACATCTAACTTACCTGGGATGATGAATTTAGAAGGATTGATGGAGAGTTCTTAAGATTTGACCTTGATTCTTGAGAGCTAGGGTTTCTTGATCTTGAAAGAGGGGATTTTTAATTTGAGAGAAAGTAAATAAGGATAAGTATTTAGGTCAATTAGGGGTTAAATTTTGTATTTAGGGCGAGTTTAGGGCTTGGGAAAAGACCCAAATACCCTTAAATGAATTTAAAAACACAAGCTGGAAATTGGAATCCCAATTTTTATCCTTCGAACGATGTGCCACTATCTCTCTAAGCCATTGGAAAAGGGAAAACTAGGAACTGGACAAATGCAGCGATGCGCTACTATCACGGTAAGCCTGTGGGTGCCAATTTGACCATCTCCGTGATGCGCAATGATTGTAGAAGCCCACTAGAAATTAACAAATAGGAAGTTGGCCTATGGAGCAATGTGCTAGGATCACGGACCCTTACTATGTTTTGCTAATTGGGAGATTGGCCTGCTCTACGACGTGCTAAGATCAAAATGACAGGGTTTTGCGACTGAACCATAAAATCACCTAACTTCTTACCCAGATATTGGATTTGGGCGAATTTTATATCATTGGAAAGCTAATTGAATTTCCTACACAATGGTAGGCTCTAAATTGAAAAATAATGAACGTATCAGAAATTTTATGTATGAATACTCATGCAATGGGATTTAAATTTTGCTAGTGAAATATGAAGTGTTAAATTTAGTCTTTATGTACGCTTTCACTTCTTATGTAGCCTCTTTCGCTTTATGGTTCCACCTTAGAACCTTAATCGACGCCATATATTTTGTCCGTAACTGACGAACCTATCGATTGAAAATCTCAAGTGGGACCTCTTGTTAAGACAGAGAATTTGAGATACCCAATCCTTCTAAAAGAACTACCAAAGAAGGATCACCAAGATAATTTCTCAACATAGAGATTTGAAATATCTAATTAGTGGAGCTTAAACTCTTTGGAAACTCCAATTCATACCCCATATTACCAACCCTTTACAAAACCATATAAGAACAAATATATGGGGGAATGAGCTTTCCCATTATACCAAAATGCATCACTCTCTTCATGGGAGATACCCTTAGGAACATTTTATCCCAAACTCAAACTCCAAGTCTCTACGCCTTACATCCGTATAGGACTTTTGGCACTTTAGGTAGCCTTAAGCCTATTTTGAATCACCTTTACCTTTTCTATATCCTAATAAACTGAATCCCAATCGAAAATATCCACCTCACTAATCTCAAACCACCTAATAGGAGATCTATATCTCCTATTATTCAATGCTTCAAAAGGGGTTATCCCATGCTAGAATGATAGATATTATTGTAAGAAAATTCTACCAAAGGTAGATGCTTAACCTGATTGTCACCATAATCAATCACACATGAACGAAGCATGTCCTCTAATGTCTAAGTAGTACTTTATACTTTCCAATCCATATGCAGATGAAAAGAAGTACCTAGACTAACCTTAGTCCCTAACCCTTTTTAAAAAGACCACTAGAAATAAGATGAAAATTACATACCTCGATTAGAGATAATCGAAATAGGTACCCTGTGCGGCTTCACAATCTTATGAAGATACTACCTTGCATAGTCCTCCGCTAAAAAGTTAGTTCTACATAGCAAGAAGTAAGCGGACTTTGTTATCCTATATATGATGACCCAAACCGAATCAAATTAGTTCTAAGATCCTGAAAGAGCAATAAAAAAATTCATATTTATTACCACGCATTTCCATTTAGGCAAATCAATCTTCTGATACAACCATGTAGGCCTCATGTTCTCGACTTTAGCTTGTTGGTACACCATACACATGGTAATAAAATCTTCCACATCCCTCTCCATACCATTTTGTTAATATATTTCCTTGAGATCATAATGCATTTTAGTCAAATAGGGATGAACAATATTACAGGATTCATTCACCTTAGCCAAAATCCTTTATCCCAAGCTATTGATATTGAGAACACACAACCACCTTTGGTAACACAAAGTAACATCACCATTAATATCAAATACTGACACCTTTTTCCCACGTACATCATCATCGATTTTCATCAGGATAGTATCTAGAATTTTAATTTCCTAGATCTCTGTACTAAGAAATGACCGAACCACTTCCTATACCATTATACCACTATTCTCAAAGTCCAAGAAATGAACTCCAAGATTATCCAAGTGGTGAATATCCTTCACCAACTCATGTTTTTTATTTTCCACATGAGCTAAACTACCCATGCATAACCTTCTAAGAGCATTGGCAACAATATGAGGTTTACCTAGATGGTAGTAAAGACTCATATCGTAGTCTTTAAAAAGGTCTAACTATCTCATCTGTCTAAGATTTAGCTCTTCTAAGTGAACATAAATGTTGACTTTTATGAGTAGAAAAGATGTCCATGTGCACTCCATATAAATAATGCCTCCAGATTTTCAAAGCAAAAAACATTACTAAATGATCCAAACCATGAGTAGGACAATTCCTCTTATGCATCTTCAACTGCTTGGACGCATAGGCAATCACCATCCTATGTTGAATCAAACCACAACCAAGTCTTTCCTGGGATGCATCATAATTAACCACAGATCGCTCAATATCTTCAAAGTCAAAAATAAAACTGAAGTTAGCATATCCTTAAGCTTCTATACACCCCCTCACAAGAATCCTACCAAGAATACATTACCCTCTTCTAATTCAAATTAATAAATATGGCAGCTATTATAAAGAAACTTTATATGAACTGTTTATAATACTTAGCCAAACCTAAGAAGCTCTGAATGTCAGTTCGATTTTTTCGTCTAGGCCATCTCTTAACCATCACTAGCTTTTAAGGATCTACCATGATCCTCTTACTTGAAATAATATGACCAAAAAATTTACAACGTTAAACCAAAAGTCATACTTAGAAAATTAGGCATATAAATTTTGCACCTTCAAGGTATGAAACATAACACAAAGGTGATTGGCATAATCCATCTCACTCTTAGAATATAAAAGGGTATCATTAATGAACACAATGAGAAAAAGATCAAAAAACTTCTTGAAAAACCTTTTCATCAAATCTATAAAAATTATCGGGGCATTAATCAAACTAAATGAAATAACCAATAACTCAAAGTACCCATACCAAGTAGAAAAATAGTTTTTAGGATATCCATATCCCTAATCCTAATATGATGATACTGAAACACTCGAGAATATAGCCGCACAAAATTTTGGGTTGATTAGTAGTGAACATGATATGTGTGTTGTGTTGTATCTTTGTTTTATGTTGTTTCTAAATTGTTTAAGGACTTATTAGGTGTATATTAGGGTGTTAACTTGTATACACACTTACCTATCAAATTTGAAGTAAGTTGAATAACCAAGACCTTGAACTATTGAAAAACATCAACCTTTGATGTCTCTGGAGTAGATACAGTAGGGGGCACTTGAGTCGTACCCTAGGTCATGAATCATACCTACCAAGACCTCCTATTTTATGCCATAGATAGTATTTTAGGTTATTGTAATATCCACCATATGAAAAGATCATCCCTTGGTCATACCCATACTTAGGACTCGTATACTAGTCAACCATATAAAGTAAAGTCTCAAACCTAGAGTGGACTATTTTAGTCATGACTTGATCTCATGATTGGATTGTGAGTCATAACCTTGGTTACAAATCAAAAGTCTTTTTTTATACCCACAACAGTGTGGTTGACCTACTGGAAGCCTTGGGTATGAGTTAGGTTACCACTCGTACCCTAGGTTATGATTTCTAAGTGAACCATGATGGGGAGTCGTACCCTTGCATGTGTGTGTTTTATATCTTTTAACCAAGGACCTCTTGGTTATTTCCCATGCCAAAAACCTTAATTCCTTGATCTATATAAGTCATGGTAGCCTCCCAAGTTTTTATTTACAAGATTAAAACATTACAAACACTCAAAAGGGCTCTTGGAATAAGATTGGAGGCTAGGGTTTAGAGGTGTTCATCTTGTGGCAAGAGGAAGAGTCAAGATTATTGGTGTATCTTCTGTTTTAAGGCATGTATCTTTTCTCCACTTTAAATAACTCTAAACCCTTGTATTTTATACTTGTATTAGTAAGTGTACATGGTGTTTTTGAATTAAATTGAAGCATCCATAGTTTGAACCCTTAGAAAATTTCTAGGAATCTTGTTTTTTAAACCCATTATGACTGATGGTATGACCCGTAAGCTAGGGAACGAGTGGTGAAGACCTTTCATAAGTTGCCAAGTGTTAGTTGGTGGAATTATCTTAGACACTAGAATGGATACGACTTAAGGGTATGAGTCATAAAGCATGGTTATGAGTCATATAGGTGACTCATAAGGTGGTCAGTGTTTGATCCTCTTAGTGTTACATTCTACCAGGGACCTGGATCATGGGTACAGATTGTATACTGAGGTTACGACTTGGTTGGATGATTCATATACTAGAATGCATCTAATCCATGGTTGAGGATTGATTATAATTGGGTGGTAGCAATCATAAGCTAGGTTACGATTTGTAGAGAGGTCATTCATGACCCTGTGTTGGGTGTTTTATGGGATTTAAGTGGGGATATTCTGGATATTTTCCTACTTACCCTAATAAGGACCTACGACTTCTAATACACTTATGAGGTTATTTACCCTATTATTTTACTCTTAAATACTTTTACTCTCTATAAAACATATCATAATTCTCTCAAGAGCTTTTAGGGTAAAGAGCTAGGGTTTCAACTAAGGAATTATTTTGGGGCTTGTCTTGGTAAATTCTTTTGGTCAATCTTCTTGATTTAAGGCAAGATTTTCTTAGCTACTTGTAATTTCAATTAAAGGCATGGTTATATTGTTGATTTTATGGTTTTTACTATTGCATGATTTTGGTTTTCAATCCTTGATTTTGGGGTTTTGATGTTAAAGGCTTGTTTATGATTTTATATGCTTTTAATTAGGATTTCTGTGCATTAATAGTTGTTTTGGATAATGGCATTGCATAGTATTAGTTTAATAGTAATGGAATTTGTTTTGGTTATACTATGCCCCCAAGGTGTTTGATAAAATACTTATAAAGATATGTTCATTGTATTCACTTATGTTAATGGAACTCTTGTGTGTTTTTAGCTTATATATATAACCTTAAATGTTTTTAGTGGCTTACAAAGGTTAATGGCTAATAGGTAATGCTTGTGGAGAACATGGTAGTCTCCCAATAGGTTAATATGGTAAATGAAAAGTGCATCAAGAGTCCCTATATTCAAAATAGTTTGGCTTTGGATAATGGTTGCAAGTATGGTGGTATGATGATACCATTGGTTTATCAAATAGCCTTTGTAAATAAATAGATAATTTGATTTTTTGGACTTAGTTTTAATTGAGCATTAATGGTGGAAAGTGTAAACCAAGCCATGGAAGGAGGCGATCCTAGGGGCATCAAAACTAGAAACTCATATTTACCAATATCAGGGGTCTTCGATGTCCACGTACAAGTGTGATGTTTATATTGGAGGAATGTACTAGTCATCCCATAACTATTACCTAGTTCAGCAGCTACATTCACTAAGACCCTTTCAGTAGAGGGAGTAGAACCAATATGGCCCGTGGGTAGCATGATGGCTAAGCTACATGACCCAAGATAATATTTTAAATGGCATGTTAAACCCGTTCCCTTATCCTAGCACTGATATATATGTACGGTTGTTTGCATTGGATGGTTTTTACTTGGTTTAGATAAATGAAATTACCTTATATCATCCAAAGATTCATGCTAGTGTTTACCGACTAACCCATCTACTGGCGGCTATGTACCAATGCTATGCAGGAACTGGAAGTTCAACTCCTTTTTCATAGTACTTGATTTGGTGATAGCTTATTGGACTGATGTGGTGAGCTTCCATCCTTTTGGAAGGTATAATTTCATGTTGGACATTCTTAGATTTTTTATTTTGTTTCCAAATATCGGTTTTGGCCATAGTTGGGGCATATCCCTAGCGAATATTTGTATTCTTTTAGATAAAGTCTTTTTGATACTTATAGGGGTTGGAATGGGTGGGATCAATATTGGTGTCAGCCTTGGCCTTGGATTAAGCTGGAAGGCTAGCATCATCAAACATAATTTCTTATTATTCCAACGTATTACATTTTGGGTTTGACTTTTATATTAAGTTTGATATTCTTTTTTGTTGGGATGGTATGTATAGACTTAGTAGGGTTAGTCATGGTTGTGACCCTATCCCAAAGTCTTTATGAGAGCATTGTGAAATATTATTTTATGCTCAAAATTTAGCTCAGCTAAGGCTGTATAAGATGGCAGGGTTGGGTTAAGGGGTTGTCCCCAGTCCTAGGTGGGCTTGGGATGGCCATTACAATAGGGCCACAATCTAGGCTACGTTAAGTTGGTATCAAAGCTATGTTGAGTAGAGTCTGGTTTTGTGGTGTGTAGCACGCCACACTCATAAAGAAGAGGTTGGAAGACATCTAAGAATGTTTCACCTTCTTGGTATTCTTTCTTCAAGATTAACTTCTCAGTCCTGGAATCTTCTATAATCCTTGTTTGTTCATATTTCAAATTATGCCTCCTAGATCTAGAACACAAGGAAATTCTTCTATCTATCTGGGGATAATGCTTAAATATTACCTCCTATATTTGGTGTACATTATCGATCTTATGGTCCTATTGTTGACTGTACCGGAGTTTCTTTCATTCCTCTTACTACTCCTCAGGTCCCTCAGGGTAATATGATGAATGTAGAGTTTCATTAGTCTATACATGTTATTGCCCAAATAGTGTCTACTTACGTCGAGTGGGGTACAGCCAACGTTGTATATGCTGAGGCTGCCAAGCTTAGACAATTTGTAAAGGTAGATCCTCCAAATTTGAGATACAGAAGAAATTTAAGGTAATGATGGCTACTACTGTGGAAGGAGTAAACATTATAGCTTATCAGTTTAAAGAAGTTTCTTATATATGTTATGAGGAGTGGGATAGATATAAGGGTGATGTAGAAGTGGTTGGTTTATGGGAGGCCTTTCTTGAAGCCTTCATGGATCAATTCTTTCCTAAAGAGTTGAGAAAACTGAATATGGAGGAGTTTATGAAACTCAGGCAAGGGGGAATATCTAGGAAGGAGTATGCTTTGAAGTTCCATTAGTTGTCTAGGTATGCTCCAAATTTGGTTACTAATATGAGGTTGAGAATGATGAAGTTTGCTTTCAGGCTAAACCAAAATCTGATTCTGGAGAGCAAGACTATTTTGCTTATGAAAGATATACATAGGTCAAGGTTGACTATTCATATGTAGTAGGGTGAGCATGAAAAGAAATAACAGGTAGAATATAGAGACAGGCAAGGTAAGCAGGGTAGGTTTTCTAATAGAGAGGTGCATAGTCTAAAGGTAGTAGAGATTATGGGAAGTGGTAGAAAAAGAAGTGGGGGAGTTTCAGTTCCTTCTGTACTTCAGTGCTCCTTAACCCTAGTAGCCGGGCGACAGTCGTCATTATAGTATTGATAATTCTTGGGCATAGGGATCCTAGTCTCAAGCAAGCAAAGGTCAATCTATTTCGTTGTGTTCTCCTTACAAGTTTTACAGTTGTCCTCATTAAGGATTCCATGAGAAAGGTAGGGATAAGTTCTTTAACTATGGCAAATTAGGCCATCGTCTTATGGATTGTTCGTCTAACAAGGTTTCTATGGGGGAGAATAAGATTTTAGTGGCTTCATCTTCTATTCCTACTCCCGATCGTATGGAATCTGCTTTTGTTAATTTTCTTGGTTGGAACAAGTTGTATGCTTTGGCGTCCTATCAGGAATATGAGGCATGACTTGATGTTGCTACTAGTACATTAGAACTTTTCTCTCGGGATATGTATTGTTTGCTTTATCCAGGTTCTACCCTTTCTTATGTGACTCTTTGTGCAGCTGTGTCTTTTGGTTTCGATTTGGAAGTTATTTTGGATCTATTTTCTATTTCTACGCAAGTAGGAGATCCAGTTGGTATGGGTTAAAGATTCTAATTTGGAAGGTCCTCCTTTGTCTTTGGTCTCGGTGGTTAATGAGTTTCCAGATGTCTTGTTGGATGATTTTCAAAGTGTTGCTCTAGATAGAGAAATAAAGTTTGGTACTGATTTACTTTTTGAAACTTGTCAAATTTCTATTCCTTCATATAGAATGGATCCAGCTGATTTATGGGAACTCAAGAAGCAAATTAAGGATCTTCAAGATAAAGGGTTTATTTGTCCTAGTGTTCCCCATGGAGTGCACTGGTGTTGTTCATGTGCAATAAGGATGTTTCTCTTCATATGTGCATTGACTATAGGTAGTTAAATAAGGCAATAGTTAAAAATAAATATCCTCTCCCTCAAATAGATGATCTGTTTTACTAGTTACAAGGTCCAAAGTTCTTCTCTAAGATAGTTCTTTGGTCTGGGTTCCATTAGTTGAAGATTAGGGAGGTAGATATCCCTAAGATGACTTTTCGCACTAGGTATGGACATTATGAGTTTTTGGTGTTATCACTCGGATTGACAAATGCCATGGCAGTATTTATGGATCTGATGAACAAGGTATTTTAATAGTATTTTGATCTCTTTATCATTATGTTTATTGATGATATTCTTGTGTATTCAAAGAGTGAGGTGGATCATGCTAATCACCTCTTTTTGGTGTTGCAGACCTTAAGAGAACATCAGTTGTTTGCTAAGTTCTATAAATGTGAGTTTTGGTTGAATGTTATGACTTTCTTGGGTCATATCATTTCTAGTGAAGGGATCATGGAGGATTCGTAGAAGGGGGTTGTAGTGAAGAAGTGGCCGAAACCTATGACTCTATCTGATATTTAGAGCTTCTTAGATTTAGTCGGGTATTATACGAAGTTTTTGGAGAGCTTCTTATCGATAGCTGCTCCTTATACTAAGTTAACACGGAAGAAGGTTAAGTTTTCTTGGTCGGATGCATGTGAGGAGAGTTTTGAATAGTTTAAGGATAAGTTAACTTTGGCTCCAATTTTGTCATTGTCAGAAGGCAATGATGGGTTCATAGTTTATTGAGATGCATCTCGGGTTTTTCTTGTTTACGTGTTGATGCAGCATAGGAAGGTAATGTCCTATGCTTCCAGGCAATTAAAGGTGCATGAGAGAAACTATCCTACTCATGATTTGGAGTTGTTTTCCGTTGTGTTTACTTTGAAGATATTGAAACATTATTTGTATAGGGTCTACGTGAATATCTTTTTTGATTACAAGAGTTTGCAGTATGTGTTCATACAAAAAGAGCTTAATCTCAGGCAGGGGAGATGGCTTGGGCTTTTCAAGGACTATGATATGAGTCTTCACTATCATCTAAGTAAAGCTAACATGGTTTTTGATTCTCTTAGTAGGTTGTCCATAGGTAGTTTGGCTCATATGGAAGAAGGAAAGTGAGAATTAGTGAAGGATATTCATTAATTGCCAAATATTGGCGTTTGTCTCTTAGACTCCAAGTATGGTGGTGCGATGGTGTAAGAAGTGGTTATATTCTCTCTTGGTGTGAAGATTAAAGAGAAAAAAGTGTTGGATTCTTCATTGATGAAAATCTAGGAGAGCATTGGTAAGAAAAAAGTTGTAGATTTTGAGATTACCAGCGATGTTACTTTACAGTACCAAGGGAGGTTGTGTGTTTCTGCAGTAGATGGTTTACAACCAAGGATCTTGGCTGAGGCATACGAGTCGCTGTATGTTGTCCACCCGGATTCTACTAAGATATACCATTATCTCAAAGAGATCTATTAGTTGAGTGGCATGAAGTGGGACATAGTTTATTTTGTATCTAAGTTCTTGGTGTGTCAACAAGTTAAGGTTGAGCACATGAGACCTGGTAGGTTGTATCAAAAGATTATGTTTCCTGAATGGAAGTGCGAGGATATCAATATGGATTTTGTTACTGGTCTTCCTATATCTCGGAACTAATTTGATTTGATTTGGGTCAATGAGGATAGGATGAAAAAGTTTGTGCATTTCTTTTCTGTGCGGACTAGCTTTTCGGTGGAAGATTATGCAAAGCTTTATCTTCAAGAGATTATAAAATTGCATGGGGTGCCTATTTTGATTATTTTTGATCATGGTATGCAGTTTACATCTCACTTCTTGTGGTCTTTCCAAAAAAGGTTGGGGACTAAGATGAGTCTGATTATGGCTTTCCACCTACAATCAAATGGGCTGGCAGAAAGAACTATTTAGATATTAGAAGATATGCTTCAAGCCTGTGTGATTGATTATGATGGCAGTTGGGTGGAGCATCTACCTTTGGTAGAGTTTTCTTACAACAATAGTCATCATAAGAGTGTTAGGATGGCTCTTTTTAAGGAATTGTAAGGTTGGAGGTGTAGATCTCCTATTGGTTGGTTTGAGCTTGGTAAGGCTAATTATTTTGGTCTGGATTTGTTTCGTCAAGCAATGTAAAAGGTGAAGGTGATTTTCGGATAGGCTCAAGTCTGCCTAGAGTCATAAAAAGTCATATGCAGATGTTAGGCATAGAGATTTTGAATTCATAGTTGGGGATAAGGTTTTCCTTAAGGTGTCCTCTATGAAAGAAGTAGTGTGGTTTGGCAAAAAAAGGAAAGCTCAGTCCTCGGTACATTGGTCCTTATGAGATTTTGTAAAAAGCGGTCAATGTTGCGTATGACTTGGATTTTCCATCTAGTTTGAGTTTTTTTCATCCGGTATTTTATATTTCTATGTTGAGGAAGTGTGTTAATGATACGTCTTTGATTGTACCTTTAGAAAGGATCTAATCTCTGATTCTCTATCTTATAATGAGGTCCTGATTTATATATTAGATAGGAAGGGTCGTTGGTTGTGGACCAAGGATATGGCTTTGGTTAAGGTTCTATAGTGTAACAACAAGGTGAAAAAGGCGACATGGGAAGTAGAGAAGGACATGAAATCCAAGTATTGGCTCTTATTTTTTGCTTCTGATATTTGTGCAGAAGGCATGGGTTCTTCAATACATCATTATTTACCGAGTTTGTTAAAGAAAAGATTAATATCTTTGCCTCTTTATTTTTAAAATTTGTTAAAGGTATGTTTGATAATTCAAATGACTCTGTTTGAGGTTACCCATACCTTATCCGTCATTCGGGGATGAATGTTCCTAGTGGGCGAGACTGAGCATCCCAAGTTTTGACCCTTAGAAAATTTCCATAAATCTCATTTGTCAGATCCATTACTACTTATAGTACAAGCCATAAGTTGGGGTACGAGTTGGGAAGACTTTTCCTAAGATGACAAGTGTTAGTTGGTTGGATGGTCTTTGACACTGGAATGGATACGACTTAAGGGTATGATTTGTAAGGTATGGGTACGAGTTGTATAGGTGATTGGTAAGGTTGCCAATACTTGATCCTCCTAGTTTTAAGTTCAGCTAAGGATAAGTATCATGTGTACGGATCGTATGTTGAGGTTACAACTTGGTTGGATGAGTTGTATACTTGACAGTGTTCGATCCATTATTAATTGGTTATAGTGGGTAGGTATCAATCGTAAGGTAGGTTATGACTCATAATGAGGTCAATTATGAGCCTGTGCTGGGTTTTTTTATAGGATTTAAGTATGGGTATTCTGTATATTTCCCTAATTACCCTAATAAGGACCCACAACTTCTAATACCCGTAGGAGGTTATTTACCTTATTATTTTACTCTGAACACTTAGAATCTCATCGAAAACATATCATAATTCTCTCAAGAGCTTTTTTAGCAAAGAGTTAGGGTTTTAACTAAGGGATTACTTTGGGTCTTGTTTTCGTGAATTCTTTTTGTCAATCTTCTTGGTTTAAGGCATGATTCCCTTTCCTACTTGTAATTTTGATTAAATGCACGCTTATATGGTTGATTTCATGGTTTTAGTTTTCAATCATTGATTTGGGGGTTTTGATATTAAGGCCTTGGTTATGATTTCTTATGGTCATAATTATGTTTTCTATACATTAATGGTGGTGTATGAAAATTGAATTGCATGATAATGGTTTAATGGTAATGGAATTTGGTTTTGGTTATACTATGCCCCCAAGGTGTTTGATATATCTTATTGACGGTAGATTGTATATGTGAATGCTTGTTGAATGTTGTTTAACATGAGGGTCTTGATTAACCCTAGTCTTAATGATATCTACCATGAAAATGACCTTATCATACGTATGCACAAAAAAAGTTTGTGTAAATGTCTATGTGATTTGTCTAGTCAATTGTTGAGGAGGTGTTGAACTAGGGCAATGCCCCAATGAGTATGAATGTTTTATAAATGTTGTGATAAGATTATTATGAGCCATGTTATGTGTAATTGATGATCTTGTTGAGCTAATGGCGAATAAGAGGGTGAAGTCCCTTATTATAAAGATAAACTTGAATGGTGTATTGAACTAAAGTGTTGCATGGGGATGCCTTTGAATTGTGAATGACTTGTGAAGGTCATAAGGACCATAAAATAAATTATGTGATAAATTAAATGAAGTCATTGTCTTATTACAATGGTTGAGAAATGATGGCTCTCATAAAGACCTTGTGGTCATAAATAGTGTTGATTTGGTTAAAATTGATTGAATGTATAATGATGTATGAGTGAAGGGTTGCAGTCCCTATGTCAATTATGATGGTTATGATGGTGTGTGGTTGATGTCCTTTGCCTTATAAAATAGATTGATGTTAAAGTCCCCTGCCTAATGAAATTGCATGTGGTTAGGGTCCCATGCCTAATGAGATCTCATAAGGTCAAGGTACCTCTCTTTATCAAAAGGCTTGTGGTTAGAGTCCAGGTATGATACGAGGTTAGAGTCCCTTCTCAAATAAATGGGAATGAGGTTAAAGTTCCTTACCTAGATGAATGTGTGTGGGTAAATCCTGTTGTTTAATGATGAATGTGTGTGCATGGGTGAAGTCCCTTATGTAATAATAATTTGATTATGGTTGAAGTCCTTAGAATGTTGAGAATGATAAATCTATGAGTGTGGAAGGTGGTCGTCCTCAAATTTATGTCTACTAAATGAATGCTTAAGAATGATGATGAGCCTTGAGACTATATCTTGATTAGTATATGATATATCTATATGTATGGATAAGTGTGTGAATGAGATAAAATGTGATATATTTCCTAGTTGTTGAATGATGATGTTATTTTATCGCTTATCCTTGAGTTAGAAGCTTGCGTTCTAACCGCTATTCGTCTCCAAATGCTATGTCCCTGTGCGACGTAGGGGTCGAAGCTTCTTCTTTTTATATGCACAGTGATTAGTAGATTGAAGTAGTTTGTACATTGACTGGGAGTGGTGATTTTCCTTACTTTGGAAGATGTTCTTATCTTAGTCCCTATCTTTAGGCTTGGCCTCTCTCAATAACATCATTTGGCTATGGTCAGGGGATTTTCCCTACATATATATTTGTTGACTTCGGTATTTTATAGAGGTGTTGTGAACAACTGTGACCTTGCGCATAAGCATTATAATGATTGTACTATTGAATTATGTTATTATTTGCACTATTTTGATATACGAGTTAGTGTTCCTTCAACTCCTATGGTATGTTGAAACACTTAGGTTTGGCTATCGGGTTATCCTCTGGTTCATGTGAGCTTGAGGTGCCCATACAACATGGTCCAAAGTTTGGGTCATGTCAAGTTGGTATCAGAGCCAAGGTTCATAGTTAGTTGGGTGCTCACAATACTGTGTCAAGTAGAAGCTCTTTTATGGTTGTAAAGTTCGGTACACTTATAAATGAGAGGTTCTGAGGCATTTTATTAATGTTTCCCTTTCTTGTGATTCATTCTTAAGCTATAAAGTCTAAGGACTTGGATTTTCTCTGATTCTATTTCCTATCTTTCAGATCATACCTCGAAGGAGATTTGAGACTCAGGAAGACATTACTGAGGGTCCTATGGATGAAGCACGTCCAATTTATGGAGTTCAGGCCCAGGCTAGGGCTATGGGATCTAGACATCCTCATGGGATTCTACCCACCAACCCTGCTCATTAGAGTTGGATTCCTCCTCGGTCTACTTAAAGGGTGCTACTAATGATGAATTTCATTGCCCAATAAATCTCTTGACTCAATTGGTAGCCTCTCAAGTGGAGCATGGTGCTAACACTACCATATTTCTAAGACCATTAGAGTTGGCCAATTTATGAGTTTGAGCCCTCCTATGTTCTCTGGTACGAAGGTTGAGGAAGATCCTCAAGGTTTCATTAATGAAATAGAGAAGATCTTCTAGATCATGCATGCTTCAGAAATGGAGGGTGTAGTGCTTGCTTCCTACCAATTAAAAGATGGAACGTACCAATGGTATGAAGGATGGGATTTTTCTAGGGGTATTAATGCTAACTCATCTTCTTAGGTGGATTTCTCTGCGGCTTTCCTTGACCGATTCTTTACTCAAGAGTTACTGAAGGCAAAGGCGGAAGATTTCGTGAACTTAAAGCAAGGGACAATATCTGTTCAAGAGTATGCCTTGAAGTTCCATGAATTGTCAAGGTATGCTCTCCAGATGGTTTCTAGTATGAGGAGTAGAATGCACAAGTTTGTCTCAGGATTGTTCTGTGAGTTAGTCCTTGAGAGAAAGGCGGCCTTGTTGATTGACAACATGGATATCTCTAGGTTGATTATGTATAAGAAACAAGTAGAGGATAAGAACAAGAAGTAAGTTGATCTTAGTGTTAAGAAAGGAAGGAAATTTAGGCCTTTCAGAAGTAGTAGGAAAAGTAGTAGCAAGTGGCCATGAAAGAAGTGGGGAGTTCAAGTTTGTTCTTCTCGGCTAGTGTTTTCTCTCCTTACTCTAAGTTTTCAAGTGGTCTTCGCTCTCAGTTCAGTGGTAAGTCTCGAGCATATGGTGCCCAATTTCAAACTAGTGGTGATTTTTTAGCTCCACCCTGCCCTCCTTACAGATTTTATGGTCAGAGTCACTGTGGTCAGTGTAAGCAAAGGAGGAATATGTATTATCATTGTGGTCAGATTGGGTACATGCAGTATGAGTGCCCCTCTCAAGCAGCTTCTTCGACCAACAGGGCCCTTATTGCTCCTCTTCCTATACCAAAGGGTACTATGTTTGCTACTGCTTCTATTTTTAGCATCGACACTAATCGAAACCACTTGTTTATAGTTTTTACTCGATAGGATTTTGAGGTTTCTCCCGATATTAATACGGGTATATTGAGAATATTCTCTCAGGATGTCTAATACATGCTTGACCCATGGTCTCTCTTTCTTATGTTACCCTATTTGTGGTTGTGCATCTTGATTCTGGTCCCAAGAGTCTATCAGTTCCATTTTCTATTTATACCCCAGTTGGAGACTTTATGGTTGTTAAAAGGGTCTTTCAGGGGTGTGTGATATATTTTTGTGAAAGAGATACTCTTGTTGATTTGATAGAGTTAGGCATGGTTGAATTTGATTTTATCTTAGGAATGGATTGGTTACACTCTTGTTATGCTTCCTAAAATTTTTAGACCCATAGGGTCATGTTTAAATTTAGTAATGAATCAGTTATTGTATGGAAAGGTGGTTCCTTAGTGCCTAAGAAAAGATTTATTTCATATCTTAAGGCCCGAAGTTGATCTGTAAGGGGTGCTTATATCATTTGGTCTGAGTTAAATGTTCCAACTTGAAAGAGCCATCTTTAGAATCAATTCCCATGGTAAATAAGTTTCTTGATGTGTTTCTCGATAATCTCCCAGTGTTTCTCCCAATAGGGAGATTGATTTTGGGATTGACCTTGTTCTCGACACTCGTTGGATCTCTATTCCTCCTTATAGAATGGCTCAAGCAGAGTTGAAAGAACTTAAGGAGAAATTAAAAGACCTTTTCGATAAAGGCATTATTTGGTGTAACATATCTCCTTGGGGTGCTCCCATATTATTTGTATGAAAGAAGGATGGTTCCCATCGTATGTGCATTTATTATCGTCAGTTGAACAAAGTGATCATAAAGAATAAATATCCCCTTCCAAGGATTGATGATTTATTTTATCAACTTTAGGGTGCAATGTGTTTCTCTAATATTGATCTTAGATCAAGTTATCATCAACTTTAAATTAACGATACAAATATCCCTACAATGGCCTTTAAAACCCGATATGGCCCTATGAGTTTATTGTCATTTCCTTTGGTTGACCAATGCTCCAGTGATATTCATAGATTTGATAAATAGGGTATTTTTTCTATTCTTGGACATGTTTATTATTGTTTTTATTAAGGATATCTTAGTCTATTATAAGAGTGAGGCGGATCATGTAGATCACCTCCGTGCCATATTACAAATTTTGAGGGATCATTGTTTGTATGCCAAGTTTTCCAAGTGTGAGTTTTGGTTAAAAGTTATAGCCTTTCTTGGTCATGTCATCTCTAGTGATGTGTAATACCCTGTATATCTATCTAGCTTTGATTCATCTTTAGAACATCAAAGATCTTGCTTTATAGATGAATACCTTATATTCAGAAAAAGAGCTTAATCTCAGGCGAAGGAGATGACTTGAGCTTTTCAAGGACTATGATATGAGTCTTCACTACTATCTATGTAAAGCAACGTGGTTTCTGATGCTATTAGTAGGTTTTCCATGGGTAGTTTTCTTCATGTGGAAGAAGGAAAGCGAGAATTAGTGAAGGATATTCATTGCCTGCCAAATCTTAGGGTTTGTCTCTTAGACTCCAAGCATGGTGGTGTAATGTTGTAAGAAGTGGTTATATCATCTCTTGGTGCGGAGATTAAGGATAAAAAAGTGTTAGTGCTACAATAATAAAAATCAAAGAGAGCGTTGGTGAGAAAAAGGTTGCAGATTTTGAGATTACCAGCGATGTTACTTTACGGTACCTAGGGAGGTTGTGTGTTCCCGCAGTAGATGGTTTGAAGATAAAGATCATGGATGAGGTGCATGAGTCGCTCTATGTTGTCCACTTTGATTCTACTAAGATGTACCATGATATCAAAGAGATCTATTGGCAAAGTGGCATAAAGCGGGACATGGTTGATTTTGTATCCAAGTTCTTGGTGTATCAACAAGTTAAGGTTGAGTACATGAGGCCTAGTAGGTTGTATCAAAAGATTAAGTTGCCTGAATGGAAGCGGGACGAGATCAATATGGATTTTGTTACTGATTTTCCTCTATCTTAGAACTAATTTAATTTGATTTGGGTTATTGAGGATAGGATGACAAAGTCTACACATTTCTTTTCTATGCCGACTAGCTTTTTGGTAGAAGATTATTCAAAGCTTTATCTTCAAGAGATTGTAAAACTGCATGGGGTGCCTACTTTGATTATTTTTTATCGTTGTATATAGTTTACATCTTACTTCTTGCGGTCTTTTCAGAAAGGTTTGGGGACTAAGGTGAGTTTGATTATGGTTTTGCACCTACAGTCAAATAAACAGGCAGAAAGAACTATTCAGACATTTGAAGATATGCTTCGAGCCTGTGTGATTGATTATAGTGAAATTTGGGAGGAGCATCTACCTATGGTAGCATTTTCTTACAGCAATAGTCATCATAAGTGTGTTAGGATGGCTCCTTTTGAGGTATTGTATGGTAGGAGGTGTAGATCTCCTATTGGTTGCTTTAAGCTCAGTAAGTCTAATTTTTTTTGGTCTGTATTTGGTTTGTCAAGCTATGTTAAAGGAGAAAGTGATTTGGGATAGGCTCAAGGTTACCTAGAGTTGTCAAAAGTCATATGCAGATGTTAGGCATACATATTTGGAGTTTATAGTTGGGGATAAGGTTTTCCTTAAGGTGTCTTCTATGAAGGAAGTAATGCGGTTTGAAAAAAAAGAAAAGCTCAGTCCTCGGTACATTGGTCCTTATGAGATTTTGCGAAAAGTGGTCAATGTTGCGTATGAGTTTGATTTTCCATCTAGTTTGAGTTTGTCTCATCCAGTATTTCATGTTTCTATGTTAAGAAAGTGTGTTAATGATTCATCTTTGATTGTTCCTTTAGAAAGGTTGTATATCTCTGATTCTCTGTCTTATAAAGAGGTCCCGATTGATATATTAGATAGGCAGGTTCGTTGGTTATGGACAAAGGGTGTGTCTTTGGTTAAGGTTCTAGAGTGGAACCATAGGGTGGAAGAGGCTACGTAGGAACTAGAGAAGGACATAAAGTCCAAGTATCGGCTCTTATTTTCTGCTCCTGATATTTGTACATAAGGTATGTGTTCTTGAACACATTATTTTTTATTGAGTTTGTTAAAGAAAAGATTAATATCTTCACCTCTTTATTTTCAAACTTTGTTAAAGGGATGTTTGATAATTCAAAGGACTCTGTGTGTGGTTACCTATACCTTATCCATTATTCGTGGATGAATGTTCCTAGTGGGGGAGACTAAAGCATCCTAAGTTTGGACCCTTAGAAAATTTCCAGAAATCTCATTCGTCGAAACCATTACAACTCATGGTTTGATCCGTAAACTGGGGTACATGTTTTGAAGACCTTTTCTGAGATGACAAGTATTATTTGGTTAAATGGTCTTGGACACTGGAATGCATACGACTTGAGGGTATGATTTGTAAGGCATGGGTAAGAGTCATATAGGTGACAGGTAAGGTGGTCAATATTTGATCCTCTTGGTTTTACATTCAGTCAGGGATGCGGATCATGGGTACGGATCGTATGTTGAGGTTATGATTTGGTTGGATAAGTCGTATACTTGACAATGTCTGATCTATTGTTAATTGGTTACGAGTGGGTGGGTATCAACTATAAGCTAGGTTCTGACTCATAAGGATGTCAGTTATGAGCCTGTGTTGGGTTTTTTATGGGATTTAAGTAGGGTATTTGTATATTTGCCAACTTATCCTAATAAGGAGCCACAACTTCTAATACACTTACGGGGTTATTTACCATATTATTTTACTCTTAAATACTTAGAATCTCATCCAAAACATATCATAATTCTTCTCAAGAGCTTTTCGGGCAAAGAGCTAGGGTTTTAACTAAGGGATTACTTTGGGGCTTTTCTTGGTGAATTCTTTCTATCAATCTTCTTGGTTTAAGGCATGATTCTCTTCCCTAATTGTAATTACAATTAAATGTATCATTATATGGTTGATTTCACAGTTATGGTTTTGAATCAATGATTTGGGGGTTTTGATGTTCAAGGCTTGGTTATGATTTCTTATGGTCTTAATTATGCTCTCTATACATTAATGGTGGTTTTAGAAAATGGAATTACATGGCAATGGTTCAATGGTAATGAAATTTGGTTTTGGTTATAGTATGCCCCCAAGGTGTTTGATAAAATGCATATAAAGATATATTCATTGCATTGACTTATGTTAATGGATCTGTTTTATGTTTTCATCTTACATATAAAACCTTAAATATTTTTTCATGGCTTATAAAGGTTAATGGCTAATTGGTAATGCTTGTGGAGAACATGTGGTAGTATCCCAAGAGGTTAATATGGTAAATTAAAAGGGCACTGAGAGTCTCCTTAATCTAAATAATTTGGCTATGTATAACGATTTCAAGTACGGTGGTATGACGATACCACTGGTTTATCAAATACCCTTGGTAAATAAATGGATAATTGAATTGTTTGGACTTGGTTTTAATTGGAATTAGTAGAGAAAAGTGAAAACTAATTCTTAGAAGGTGGCAATCCCAATGAAATCAAAACTGGAAACTCTTATTTGAAGATATGAGGGGTCTTCGATGGCCATTGCGAGTATCATATTTATATTGAATGGATGTACTATTTATCCCAGGGTTATTGCCTGGTCGTGTGGCTACAAGTATTCAGGCGTTTTCAATAGGGAGAGCTGAACCCATATGGCCCATGGATGGTAGGATGACAAAGCTACACGACCCAGGTTAAGGTTTTAAATGGCATGCTAAACCCGGTCTCTTATCCAAGAACTTATATATATGTATAATTGTTTGCATTGGATGGCTATCACTTGGTTTTGATAAATGGCATTACTTTATTTTTATCCTGAGATTCATGCTAGTGTTCACCCACTACCTCATCTACTAGCAGCTGTACACCCATTCTTTGCAGGAATCGGATGTTCGACTCCTCCTTCATAGTACTTGACTTGGGGATAGCCTATTAGACCAAAGTTGTGAGCTTCCAGCCTTGTGGAAGGCATTATTTAATGTTGGACATTCTTATACTTTTTATTTTGTTTCCAAATATTGGTTTTGTCCATGGTTAGGGGCATGACCCAAATGGATATTTTTATTCTTTTTGATAAAGGCTTTGTGGTACTTTTAGGAGTTAGAATGGGTGAGATTGGTATTAGTGTCAGCCTTGGCATTGGAATAAGCTTGGAGGTTGTCATCATCAGATATAATTTCTCACTATTTCATCATATAACCTTTTGGTTTTGACTTTCATAATATGTTTCATATTCTCTTTGGTTTAGCATGGTATGGATGATTGGTTTGGTATCGACATACTTGGTTGGGTAGGTCCTGGTTGTGACCCTATCCCAAAGTCTTCATGAGAGAATTGAGCAATCTTTTTATATGCTCAAAATTTAGCTTATCTAAGGATGTATATGGTAGTAGGGTTGGGATAAGGTGGTGGTCCTTGGTCTTAGTTGGACTTGGGATGACCATTACAACAAGGACCCAAGTTGGACTGTGTCACAAATGAAAACGCTTTTGCTTCCAAATAATGAATAATGATTATTCTTGATTGTACTTTATGTTAATATATGTTATTGATGGAAGATTGCATATGTGAATGCTTGTTGAATGTTGTTTAATATGAGGATCTTGAGAAACCCTAGTCTTGATGATATCTACCATGAAAATGACCTTATCAAAAGTATGCACAAAAGGAGTTTGTAAAAATATCTATTTGATTTGTCTAGTCAATCGTTGAGGATGTGTTGAACTAGGGCATTTCTCCAATAAGTATGAATGTTTTATAAATGTTGTGATATGATTATTGTGAGCCATGTTAGGTTTAATTGATGATCTTGTTGAGATAATGGATAATAAGAGGGTGAAGTCCCCTAATATGAAGATAAACTTGAATGGTATATTGAACTAAAGTGTGGCATGGGGATGCTTTTGAAATGTGAATGACTTGTGAAGGTCATAAGGACCTTAAAATGAATTGTGTGATGAATTAAATGAAGGCATTTTCTTATTAAAATGGTTGAGAAATGAAAGCTCTCATAAGGACCTTCTGGTCATGAATAGTATTGAATTGGTTAAAATCAATTGAATGTATAATGATGTATGAGTAAAGGGTTACAATCTTAATGTCAATTATGATGGTTATTATGGCGTGTGGTTGAAGTCCCTTGCCTTATAAAATAGATTGATGTTAAAGTCTCCTACCAAACAAAATTGCATGTAGTTAGAGTCCCATGCCTAATGAGATCTCATAAGGTCAAGGTACCTCACCTTATCAAAATATTTGTGGTTAGAGTCCACGTATGACACGAGGTTAGACTCCCTTGTCAAATAAATGGGCATAAGGTTAAGTCCCTTGCCTATATAAATATGTATGGGTAAAGTCCCTTATTGAATGATGAATGTGTGTGCATGGGTGAAGTCCCATAACTACTAATAATGTGATTGTGGTTGAAGTACTTAGAATGTTGAGAATGATAAATCTATGATTGTGGGAGGCGGTAGTCCTCGACTTTATGTCTAATAAATGAATACTTAAGAATAATGACGAGCCTTGAGATTATATCATGATTGGCATATGATATATCTATATGTATGGATAAGTGTGTGAATGAGATGAAATATGATATATTTCCTTATTGTTGAATGATGATGTTATTTTATCACTTATCCTTGAGTTACATGCTTGCATTCCTACCGCTAATCGTCTCCAAATGCTATGTCTCTATGCGACGTAGGGCTCAAAGAGTCCTCTTTGTTATATGCATAGTGATTTGTAGATCGAAGTAGTTCATGCATAGACTTAGAGTGGTAATTTTCCTTACTTTGGAAGATGTTCTTCTCTTAGTCCCTATCTTTAGGCTTGGTCTCTCTCTAAATCATTATTTGGCTATGGTCAGGGGCTTGTCTCGACATTTATATTTGTTGACTTCGATATTGTCTAGAGGTGTTGTGAACAACTGTGAACTTGGGCGTAAGTATTATAATGATTATAATGATTATAACATTTACTTATGTTATTATTTACGCTATTTTGATATTCGAGTTGGTGTTCCTTCAACTATTATGGTATGTAGAGACACTTAGGTTGGGTTATCAGGGTGACCTCCGGTTCATATGAGCTTATGGTGCCCTTACAATATGGTCCAAAGTTTAGGTCATGTCAAGTTGGTATCTGAGCCAAGGTTCATGGTCAGTAGGCTATTCATAATACCTTGTCAAGTAGAGGCTCTTTTATTGTTGTAAAGTGCGCCATACTTAAAAATGAGAGGTTATGAGACATTTTAGGAATGTTTCCCTTTCTTGTGATTCAATCTCAATCTAATAAGTCTAGGGTATTGGATTTTCTCTTATTCTGTTTCCTATCTTTAAGATCATGCCTCGAAGGAGGTTTGTGACTCATGAAGACATTAATCAGGGTCCTATGGACGAAGCACATCAAACTTTTGGATTTTAGGCCTAGGCTAGGGCTGTGGCATCTAGACATCCTCATAGGGTTCTACCCACCAAACCTGCTAATGAGAGTGGGATTCCTCTTTGGTCTCCTCAAAGGGATGCAACTAATGATGAATTTTATTTCTCTAGAATCTCTTGACTCAATTAGTAGCCTCTCAAGTAGAGCATAGTGCTCAGACAACCATAGTTCTGAGACCACAAGAGTAGGCGAATTTATGAGGTTGAGCCTTCCTATATTCTCTGGTACAAAGGTTGAGGAAGATACTCAAGGTTTTATTGATGAATTGGAGTAGATATTCCAGATCATGCATGCTTCAGAGATTTTGGGTGTAGCGCTTGCTTCCTACTAATTTAAAGATGGCGCATACCAGTGGTATGAAGGATGGGAATTATCTAGGGGTATTAATACTAACTCATTTTCTTAGTAGGATTTCTCCGAGGCCCTCCTTGACCGCTTCTTTCCTCAAGATTTGCGGAAAGCAAAGACGAAAGAGTTTGTGAACTTAAAGCAAGGGAGAATATATGTTCAAGATTATGCCTTGAAGTTCCACCCGTTGTCAAGGTATGCTCTCCAGATGTTTCTAGCATGAGGGCTAGAATGTACAAGTTTGTCTCGAAATTGTCCTGTGAGTTAGTCCTTGAGAGAAAGGCGGCCTTTTGATTGACAACATGGATATCTCTAGGTTGATTATGTATAAGCAACAAGTAGAGGATAAGAGCAAGAAGGAAGTTGAGCTTAGTGTTAAGAAAGGAAGGAAATTTAGGCCTTCTAACAGTAGCAGTAAAAGTAGTAGCAAGTGGCCACGAAAGAAGTATGGGAGTTCGAGTTTGTTCTCCTAGGCTAGTGTTCGCCCTTCTTACTCTTAGTTCTCGGGCGGTCGTCGCTCTTAGTTCAATGGTGGTTCTCTGGAACAAGGTGTCTAATTTCAAACTAGTGGTGCTTTTTCAGTTGTACTATGCCCTCCTTACAAATTTTATGGTCAGATTCACCATAGTCAGTGTAAGCAAGGGAGGAACAGGTGTTTACATTGTGGTCAGATTGGGCACATATTGTGTGAGTGCCCCTCTCAAGCAGCTTTTTCAGCAAACAGGGCCCCTATTGCTCCTCCTCCCACACCAAAAGGGTACCATGTCTACTACTGCTTCTATTTCTAGCACCGACACTACCCGAAACCACTTATATGCAGTTGCTACTCGATAGGATTTTGAGGTGTCTCTCGATATTGTTACGGGTATGTTGTGAATTTTCTATCGTGATGTCTAATGCATGCTTGACCCAGGGTCAAATCTTTCTTATGTTACCTCGTATGTGGCTATGCATCTTGATTCTGGTCCTAAGAGTCTATTGGTTCCATTTTAACTTTATAGTTGTTAAAAGATTCTATCGAGGGTGTGTGATATCTTTTTATGGTAGAGATACTCTTGTTGATTTGATAGAGTTAGACATGGTTGATTTTGATGTTATCTTAGGAATGGATTGATTACACTTTTGGTATGCTTTCTTAAATTGTCGAACCCGTAAGGTCATGTTTAAATTCAGTAACGAATAGGTCATTGTATGGGAATGTGGTTCCTTAGTGCCTAAGGGATGATTTATTTCTTATCTTAAGGACCGAAGGTTGATTTTGAAGGGGTGGTTGTATCGTTTGTTCTGAGTTAAATGTTCCAACTCGAAAGAGCCATCTCTAGAATCTGTTCCCATGGTAAACGAATTTTTTGATATGTTTCCCGATAATCTCCCCAATGTTTCTCCTATGAGTGAGATTGATTTTGGGATTGACCTTGTTCCTGACACTTGTTGGATATCTATTCCTCCTTATAGAATGGCTGAAGTGGATTTGAAATAATTTAAGGAGAAATTAAATGACCTCTTAGATAAAGGTTTTATTTGGCCTAACCTATCTCCTTAGGGTGCTCTCATATTTTTCGTGTGCAAGAAGAATGGTTCCCTTCGTATGTGCATTGATTATCATCAGTTGAACAAAGTGATCGTAAAGAATAAATATACCCTTCCTAGGATCGATGATTTGCTTGATAAATAAACTTCA
>NW_025825703.1:0-2927 GCF_002878395.1 Capsicum annuum | reverse complement strand
TTTCAAAAAGGTCCCAAACAGAAAGGAAAGTCTTATTTTTCAAGAGGTCCAGAACATAAAGTAATGTCCCATTTTTCAGGAGGGACCTCAACAGAAAGTAAAGTCCCAAATTTCAGGAGGGTCCTGAACAGAAAGTAAAGTCCCATTTTTTAGGAGGGTCCTGAACCAAAAGTAAAATCTCAGTTATCAGGAGGGTCCTGAAAAGAAAGTAAAGACCCATTTTTCAGGAGGGTCCTGAATAGAAAGTAAAATACTATTACTTAGGAGGTTCCTGAACATAAAGTTTCCTCCCATTTTGAGGAAGGTCCTGAATAGAAAGTAAAGTCCCATTTTTCAGGAGGGTCCTGAACAGAAAGTAAAATCTTATTCTTCAGGAGGGTCGTGAACATAAAGTAACCTCCCATTTTTAAGAAGGGCCCTTACCAGAAAGTAAAATCCCATTTTTCATGAGGCTCCTGAACAGAACGTAAAGTCCCATTTTTCAGGAGGGTCCTGAACAGAAAGTAAAATACTATTCTTCAGGAGGGTCCTGAACATAAAGTAACCTCTCATTTTTTAGGAGGCTCTTGAACTGAAAGTAAAGTCCTATTTGTTAGGAGGTTCCTGAACAGAAAGTAGAGTCCTATTTTTCAGTAGGGTCCAAAACAGAATGTAAAATCCCATTTTTTAGGAGGGTCCTGAACATAAAGTAAAGTCCCATTTTTTAGGAGGGTCCTGAACAAAAAGTAAAATCCCATTTTTTAGGAGGGTCTTGAACGTAAAGTAAAGTCTCATTTATCAGAGGGTCTTGAACATATAGTAAAATCTCATTTTTCAGGAGGGTCCTGAACAGAAAGTAAAGTCTCATTTTTTAGGAGGGTCTTAAACAGAAAGTAAAGTCTTATCTTTCAGTAGGGTCCAAAACAGAAAGAAAAGTCCTATTTTTCAGGAGGGTCCTGAATAGAAAGTAAAATCCCATTTTTTAGGAAGGTCCTGAATAGAAAGTAAAGTTTTTATTTTTCAATGGGGTCCTGAACACAAAGTAAAATCTCATTTCTTAGGAAGGTGCTGAAAAGAAAGTAAAATCTCATTTTTCAGGAGGGACTAGAATAGAAAGTAAAGTCCCATTTTTCTAGAGGGTCCTGAATAAAAAGTAAAATCCCTTTTTCATGAGGGTCCTAAACAAAAAGTAAAATCCCATTTTTTAAGGAGGGTCCGGAACAGAAAGTAAAGTCCAATTTTTTAGGAGGGTCCTGAACAGATAGTAAAGTTCCATTTTTCAGGAGGGTCCTGAACAGAACCTAAATTTCTATTTTTCTGGAGGGTCCTGAACAGAAATTAAAGTCCTATTTTTCAGGAGGGTCCTGAACAGAAAGTAAAGTCGTATTTTTCAGGAGGGTCCTGAACAGAAAGTAAAGTCCCATTTTTTAGGAGAGACCTCAACAGAAAGTAAAGTCCCATTTTTCAAAAAGGTCCCAAACAGAAAGGGAAGTCTTTTTTTTCAAGAGGGTCCAGAACATAAAGTAATGTCCCATTTTTTCGGAGGGACCTCAACAGAAAGTAAAGTCCCAAATTTCAGGAGGGTCTTGAACAGAAAGTAAAGTCCCATTTTTTAGGAGGGTCCTGAACGAAAAGTAAAATCTCAGTTATCAGGAGGGTCCTGAAAAGAAAGTAAAGACCCATTTTTCAGGAGAGTCTTGAACAGAAAGTAAAATCCTATTCTTCAGAAGGGTCATGAACATAAAGTAACCTCTAATTTTTAAGGAGGGTCCTGAATAGAAAGTAAAATACTATTCCTTAGGAGGTTCCTGAACATAAAGTAACCTCCCATTTTGAGGAAGGTCCTGAATAGAAAGTAAAGTCCCATTTTTCAGGAGGGTCCTGAACAGAAAGTAAAATCTTATTCTTCAGGAGGGTCGTGAACATAAAGTAACCTCCTATTTTTAAGAAGGGCCCTTAACAGAAAGTAAAATCCCATTTTTCATGAGGCTCCTGAACAGAAAGTAAAGTTCTATTTTTTAGAAGGGTCCTGAACAGAACGTAAAGTCCCATTTTTCAGGAGGGTCCTGAACAGAAAGTAAAATAATATTCTTCAGGAGGGTCCTGAACATAAAGTAACCTCTCATTTTTTAGGAGGCTCTTGAACTGAAAGTAAAGTCCTATTTGTTAGGAGGTTCCTGAACAGAAAGTAGAGTCCTATTTTTCAGTAGGGTCCAAAACAGAATGTAAAATCCCATTTGTTAGGAGGGTCCTGAACATAAAGTAAAGTCCCATTTTTTAGGAGGGTCCTGAACAAAATGTAAAATCCCATTTTTTAGGAGGGTCATGAACGTAAAGTAAAGTCTCATTTATCAGAGGGTCTTGAACATACAGTAAAATCTCATTTTTCAGGAGGGTCCTGAACAGAAAGTAAAGTCTCATTTTTTAGGAGGGTCTTAAACAGAAAGTAAAGTCTTATTTTTCAGTAGGGTCCAAAACAGAAAGAAAAGTCCTATTTTTCAGGAGGGTCCTGAATAGAAAGTAAAATCCCATTTTTTAGGAAGGTCCTGAATGGAAAGTAAAGTTTTTATTTTTCAAGGGGGTCCTGAACACAAAGTAAAATCTCATTTTTTAGGAAAGTGTTGAAAAGAAAGTAAAATCTCATTTTTTAGGAGGGTCTAGAACAGAAAGTAAAGTCCCATTTTTCTAGAGGGTCCTGAATAAAAAGTAAAATCCCTTTTTCATGAGGGTCCTAAACAAAAAGTAAAATCCCATTTTTTAAGAAGGGTCCTGAACAGAAAGTAAAGTCCTATTTTTTAGGAGGGTCCTGAACAGATAGTAAAGTTCCATTTTTCAGGAGGGTCCTGAACAGAACCTAAATTCCTATTTTTCTGGAGGGTCCTGAACAGAAATTAAAGTCCTATTTTTCAGGAGGGTCCTGAACAGAAAGTAAAGTCCTATTTTTCAGG
>NW_025825702.1:0-1460 GCF_002878395.1 Capsicum annuum | reverse complement strand
TCACTAATTAACTACTGAAGTGACCACACTTTAGTAAATTCAAAACACACATTTTAACTACCTTAACATAACATTTTAGAGTCTCTAGTTCACTTCTCACTTAATCATATTTAGTAAATTCAATCGATAAGTTCAAACTTGAAATACCTAAACTTAATCATATTCGAGTCACTAATTCACTACTCAAGTGACCACTCTTTAGTAAATTGAATTAACAAGTTCACATTTGAACTACCTAAACCTAAACATTTTTGAGTCACTAAATAACTACTCAAGTGACCATACTTAAGTAAATTAAAAACACAAGTTCACAATTCAACTACTTAAACTTAAACATTTTTGAGTCACTAGTTCACTACTCAAGTGACCACACTTTAGTAACTTCAATTGACAAGTTAATATGTCAAGTACCTAAACTTAAACATTTCGGGTCACTAATTCATTACTCAAGTGACCACACTTTAGTGAATTCAATTGAAAAGTTCCCAATTCAAGAACCTAAACTAAAATATTTTCGAGTCACTAATTAATTATTCGAGAGATCACATTTAAGTAAATTCAAAACACAAGTTCACATTTCAAGAATCTAAAGTTAAACATTTTGAGTCACTAATTAACTGCTAAAGTGACAACACTTTAGTCAATTCAAAAAACACATTTCAATTACCTAAACATAAACATTTTTGAGTCACTAGTTCACTAGTAAAGTAATCAAATTTAGTTAATTCAATTAACAAGTTCACACTTCAACTACCTAAGCTTAGTCAAATTTGAGTCACTAATTCACTAGTCAAGTGACAACTCATTAGTAAATACAATTGACAAGTTAACATTTAAAGTACCTAAATCTAAACAATTTTAAGTCACTAATTAACTATTCAAATGGCCAAACTTTAGTAAATTAAAAACAGAAGTTCACAGTTCCACTACCTAAACTTAAACATTTTCGAGTCACTAATTCACAACTAAAGTGACCACACTTTAGAAAATTTAATTGACAAGTTCATATTTAAAGTACCTAAAATTAAACATTTTTTATTCACTAATTAACTACTCAAGTGACCACATATTAGTAAATTCAAAAATAAGTTCACATTTTACGTACCTAAACTTAAACATTTTTGGGTCACTAATTAACTACTGAAGTGACCACACTTTAGTAAATTCAAAACACACATTTCGACAACCTTAACATAACATTTTAGAGTCTTTAGTTCACTTCTCACTTAATCAAATTTAGTAAATTCAATCGATAAGTTCAAACTTCAAATACCTAAACTTAATCATATTCGAGTCACTAATTCACAACTCAAGTGACCACTCTTTAGTAAATTGAATTAACAAGTTCCCACTTGAACTACCTAAACCTAAACATTTTTGAGTCACTAAATAACTACTCAAGTGACCATACTTAATTAAAAACACAAGTTCACATTTCAACTACTTAAACTTAAACATTT
>NW_025825701.1:0-1315 GCF_002878395.1 Capsicum annuum | reverse complement strand
TTTGAATGTTGTTTTGTTTTAATACTTAGTTACTTGAAAATGGTTAAGTGTAGGGACTCTAAAGGGTATTTTGTGTTTTGCATCTAGTTTTGTTTTGATACTTACACACGTGTAAATGGTTAAATGTACGGAATTCAAAGGAGATTTTTTTTTGAATGTGGTTTTTTTTTATACTAAGTTAATTGAAAATTGTTAAGTACAGAAACTTTATAGAAAATTTTTTATTTTGAATATGGTTTGGTTGGTGACTTAGTTTCCTGGAAATGGTTAAGTGTAGGGAATTTAAATGGGATTTTGTGTTTTGAATGTGCTTTCGTTTTGATACTTAGTAACTTGAAAATGATTAAGTGTAGGGACTTCACAGGGAATTTTGTGTTTTGAATGTGGTTTGGTTGGTGACTTAGTTACTTGAAAATGGTTATGTGTTGGGCCTTTAAAGGGTATTCCGTGTTTTGAATGTGGTTTTGTTTTGATACTTAGTCACTTGAAAATGGTTAAGTGTATGGAATTTAATGGGGATTTTAAGTTTTGAATGTGGTAATGTTTTGATATTTATTCACTTGAAAATGGTCAAGTGTAGGGACTGTAAAGAGGATTTTGTATTTTGAAAGTGGTTTTGTTTTGACACTTAGTCACTTAAAATGGTTAGGTGTAGGGACTTTAAAAGGGATTTTTTGTTTTAAATGTAGTTTTATTTTGATACATAGTCATTTGAAAATGGTTAAGTGTAGGGACTTTAAAGGATATTTTGCGTTTTGAATGTGGTTTTGCTTTTCTACTTAGACACTTGAAAATGGTTAAGTGTAGATACTTTAAAGGGGATTTTTTTATTTAGAATGTTGTTTTGGTTTAGTACTTATTCAATTGAAAATGGTTAAGTGCAGGGACTTTAAAGGGGCTTTTGTGTTTTGAATGTAGTATTGTTTGATACTTAGTCACTTAAAAATGGTTAAGTGTAGGGACTTTAAAGGGGATTTTTTTTTTTAACGTGGTTTCGTTTTGATGCATAGTCATTTGAAAATGGTTAAGTGTTGGGACTTTAAAGGAAATTTTTTGTTTTAATATGGTTTTACTTTGATACATAGTCATTTGAAAATGGTTAAGTTTAGAGAATTTAAAGAGGATTTTATTGTTTTGAATGTACTTTGATTGGTGACTTAGTTACATGAAAAAGGATAAGTTTAGGGACTTTAAAGGGGATTATGTGTTTTGAATGTGGTTTGATTTTGACTTAGTGACTTGAAAATGATAAGCGTAGAGATTTCAAAGGGGATTTTGTGTTTTGAATGTAGTTTGGTTGGTAACTTAGTTACTT
>NW_025825700.1:0-2405 GCF_002878395.1 Capsicum annuum | reverse complement strand
TACGTGGCCTTATCCTGCATTTCTGCAAGAGTCTGCATTATAAAGCATTGAATTTGTAATATGAAAAGATTGGTAAAACTTGATTTTCCAAATTTATTTGGACCGCATGAAAATATTTTTCTTGTTCTATCATTTTTAATTACCTAGTTTTGTTTGTGTTGGAAAAAAGGGTCATAAGAAGAAGATCTTAAATAGTGAAAAGTTGTTTTTTATTCATGTTGTTTTTCTTTACGAATTCTTTCTTCGGATCAAAGCAAACAATAAATACCTTTCTTTTGATCAAAGGCAAAGATCTGCATGGTGTTCAGAATATTTCATCCAGAGAAAGCAAAGTAAATAACTCACCGGCAAACCAAATAAAAGAAACGAAAATGGATCCAACCTTGTACAATGTTGCTGTGATTTCTTACTTGCTGAATATCTGAAAAGAGATGAAGAAAATGAGTACCAAGTCACTCCAACGGGAAACACAATCTTACACATGGCGACCCATTATGGCCACTCCCATTTCGCGGCAGAAGTCCTTAAGATTACTCCGGCATTCTTATGCCATTAGAATAAGAAGAACGAGACTGCGCTACACATAACAGCTAATGAAGGTCACATCGAAGTAGTCCATTTGCTACTTAGTATAGAGGAGCATTATAAGGAGAAACTCATGAAGATGACAGATGAGAATGGAGCTCCAGCCCTGCACAAGGCCGTGAGGAGCCGACATGAAGATGTAGCCAGTTTCTTGGTGAAAGAAGATCCTGAATTGAATTTCCATCCAACAAGGTGCGGGAGATACCAATGTATCTGGCAGCTGAGTTTGGTCTTCGTGAAGCTTTGGTTGAAATCTTGAACTCCTGCAAGCGACCAACTTCTTCTGCAGGTCCATTAAATCGAACACCTCTGCATGCAGCATGTACATATTTTTTTGCCGTTACTCTGACTATATTATCATCTCTTTTCGATTATTGTTACTATTGTTGTTTATTGTACACTATTGTATTATTTTGTTGTAGTATTGTTCTGTTTTGACTGTTTTTTCTTGAGCTGAGAGTCTATCGGAAACAGCCTCTCTGCCTCTGAGTTAGTGGTAAGGTCTGCGTACATTCTACCCTTCCCCAACCCACTTGGAGTCTACACTAGGGAGTCTAAATTTGTGTTGATTTAACTCCTTATCATCATCATATTTGACACATCCATCCAGATTGTGTGATATTTCTGGGGTGGAAAAGATCCTTAGCCTACCTTCCAGCAGGCAGTGAAAATGACCGGACAACAGTAATTCACATTGCAGTCGGTGCAGGTAGGGTAGACGTTTTACATGAGCTATTAAATCACTACCCTAATTGCTGGGAATTGCTCGACAGCAATGGATGAAATGGTCTTCATGAATCCATATTATACATTCAAGCAAATGTGGTAAATTTCTTATTGAAGCCAAAGTGGGATAAGCTTATCGAGGATCCAGACAATGATGGAAACACTCCTCTCTATTTTCTTGCATCCTCTAATTTTTGGGGCTATGTGCCTTTGGAATTAAAAGATCATCCTCGAACAAAGAAGATGCCATATAACAAGGAAAACAAGACTCCATTTGAAGTAGCAATGTCTTGCACAGAGTGGACGACAGACAAGGATAGAATCGTGCCCAGCTTGTATGGCGTTTACCCAAGCTGAACCAGCTAGATCGGCAGAAGATAATTTTCAACCAAGCTAAGGAATGCAACATAAACATCAAAGGTATCTTAACAGCAGCAGCTCAAATACAACTAGTGGTGGCTACTTTATTAGTCACAGTCACCTTTGCAGCTGGTTTTACATTACCGGGAGGTTTTGAAACAATAACCCTAATAAGGAGATGGAAATTCTAATAAGAAAATCAGCATTCCATGCATTTGTTATAACGGATGCCATCACCTTTACATGCTCAGCTGGTGCTATATTCATCTACTTCTATATGGCGACAAATCCTCGTCCAATGTCCTTTCAGGATTTGAGTTATTTGTGGTCTCTCAGTAAAGTTGGAGCTAGGCCGCAGCTCGTGGCAATGTCAGCAGTTGTCATTGCATTTGTAACAGGTATGTATGCTAATTTAGCACATTCAGTTGGTCTTGCAGTTACTATCTGTGCCATCGGTTGCATCTCTTTCATTATGTACGTGTGGGCAGTGCTAAGGCCAGTATGCTGGATAAGTCTGGTAAAAAAATAATCTATACGTACAAAAAGTATTTTTTGACATATGTACTTCGTGTAATTTTTTATATACGTAATAAAATGCTCAACTAACCACCCTTTAGTGCGTGTGGGTCATGTATCTTCTTGAAAGAGAAGTGTAGAGAGTGACACAAGTGTAATGTCCACCTTCTGCACCTCGACTAATTCTATGAGATATTTGCTATCTAACCCCCCCCCCC
>NW_025825699.1:0-1384 GCF_002878395.1 Capsicum annuum | reverse complement strand
TTCATCTAGGAACAGGTCCAAGAGTTGAGGAGCAATCCACTGCAACTTTTTATTTCGTATCAAAGTCGTCCTTTCTACAAAGGCTAACACCTTGGAAGGATCCTAAGAAATGGTTGCTTCTCCAAATCTAGAAGAAGGCTAGTCAACCAATAGACCACAAAGATTCAATAGTGAATATTATGGGCGGTAGAAGACTGGAATGCATGACTTCATCATAGTTGAAGACTCAGAACTATAGGATGTCATTGAGGATGGTTCTTTTGTTCCTACTAGGGTAGTAAAAGTTGGTGATGTGACCTTACAGGTTCCCAAGACCAAGAGGGAATATGATGATGCAGATATAAAGAAAATAGAAAAGAACACAAGGCCAAAAAGATATTTGTGTGTGG
This sequence comes from Capsicum annuum, assembly GCF_002878395.1. Lineage (NCBI taxonomy): Eukaryota > Viridiplantae > Streptophyta > Magnoliopsida > Solanales > Solanaceae > Capsicum > Capsicum annuum. Next base: position 995 of record NW_025825699.1, on the reverse strand, counting down.
TATCGGTAATGATGAGTACAATAGGATCTTTGTCTGTCAAACTGCTAGAGAGAACTGGGATTATCTTCAGACAACCGATGAAGGAACTACTCAGGTTAAGCAGTCCAAGGTAGATATGCAGACAAATCAATATTGTAACACTCCGTATCATTCTCGACTTGATTCCACTATTAGTTGCATGCATAGAAAGTTTAGGACCTGAAATTTTTCTAAGTGATGAAAGACTTAGGCATATTTTAATCCTCTTAGTTTTAATAATTTTTAAATGGGACTTCCTGACCCTGAGACATGGATTTATGAGTTGTTTTATGTTCAGGGGTGTAAAGGGCATGTCTCAGAGAAGTTTTGGATTTTTCGAATGAGGATTGGGGCAAGTTTTGATTTCAATTCCATCACCTCACCGCGATTAAACTACGTCACGATAGGTATAGAAATAGAGGTTCATCGCGTCACAATGAGCCCCGAAAATGGGATTCAGCTACAAATTTAATTTTTGAAGGACAATCTCATCTTTTCTCCATGGCCCTGAGTTATAATAACAAAGGATTAAGTCGTCATTAGGGAATTTAATAGCAAAGTTTACTCAATTTCTCGCCAAAAATAAACCCTAACTCTTCCCCCCAAAATCAAGAATTCAACCCATAAGTTTAAGATTTTAAAGAAAGGAGTCAAGATTACGGTTTCAAACTTCAAAATAAGTAACATAAGGTACGTAAGGATATCCTAAACTCCATGGGCAGAGTGAAATTATTTTTTGTAAGTTTTAAAGTTACTAAATAATGTATTTATGAAGGGTTTTGAGAACACTTTGAAGAATATGCATTATGAACCCATTTCGATGATATAACATTTTGGTCTTAAGGCCTTTTTCATGGAATTGAAGTATGTTTGCATATGTTTATGTGTTTTCAGTTTTTGAAATATGAATTGAGAGCATGAATAATAACTTCCCTCTCACATTATCATACTCCTTTATTTACAAGTTATGGGTTACT
>NW_025825698.1:0-1077 GCF_002878395.1 Capsicum annuum | reverse complement strand
GCTTTGATATAAGCTCTACTTTCAAATATGGACTCAAAGAATTCTTTTGGTACTCATCTTTTATTTCTCAATCTTTTTTTATTTGCTCTTGTAAGTGGCAATAATGCACAAGCAAACCCAAACCCTAGCCCTGACCCTAACCCTAAGCCAAATCCAAATCCAAATTCTAGTCCTAACTCTAACCCAAACCCAAACCCGAACCAGAACTCAAGCGCTAACCCTAATCCAAATTCACATCCGAATCCAAACCCGACCCCTAACCTTAATCCGAACCCAAACCGAAGCCCTAACTTTAACCCAAACCCAAATTCGAGCCCTAACTCTAATCCAAACTCCAGTTCGAACCCTAGCCCTGACTCAAACCAAAACCCAAACTCGAACCCTAGCCCTAACTCTAATCCAAACTCGAATTCGAATCCTAGCCCTAACTCAAATCCAAACTCAAATCCAAATCCGAACCCTAGCCCTAACTCTAACCCAAACTTGAACCCGAATCCTAGCCCTAACTCTAACCCAAATCCGAACCCGAACCCTAGCCCTAACTCTAACCCAAACCCAAACCCTAGCCCTAACTCTAACCCAAACTCGAATCTGAGCCCTAGCCTTAACTCTAACCCAAACTCGAATCTAAACCCTAGCCCTAACTCAAACCTAAACCCAAACCCTAGACCTAACTCTAACCCAAACCCTAACCTAAACCCGAATATGAACCCTAGCCCTAACTCTAATCCAAACCCTCATGAACTATTCACTTCTTTAAATATAGAGTAAAGCATTTAGTACCCTCATGAACTATGATCGGATTTGCTATGACACATTCCAACTTCATGGGTGCCCTATTAGCTTTCGAACTAAATTTTAACGTATTTTTGTCAACCTTTTTAGCTGGCATGACACCTTTGACGTGCCCCATTTTATGTAATAAAGGTGTTACATCAGCATAAAAGGGTGACAAAAATATACTAAAATTGAGTTCGGGGGTAATAGGACCCCTGCAAAGTTGAAGTGAGTGAGTGTTATTCCATCTCTTTTGTAATTCACAAATGTTTAATTTTTGTAGTAACTTTAATTTCCATC
>NW_025825697.1:0-1275 GCF_002878395.1 Capsicum annuum | reverse complement strand
AGTTATAAATATTTCGAATTTGAATTAATCAAGCCTATGATTATTCCGTTAATTCATGATTTTACATGATATTTCTCAATTATGCTATTAAATATTTTTATTATATATCTTTTAATTAAATAAATATCTCGTAACTTTATTCATCTTCTATCAATTTTGATTGAATATTTATTTATTTAAATAATATAAATATCAAATAACTATGAATATTTATTTATTTAAATAATATAAATATCAAATAACTATATACATCAATGTGAACGTATTTATGAATCAAACTTTTGGTATGGAAAAACTTCTAACTTCATAGGCTGTTTCTATATTTCAATGCTATATGTCAAAGCTGTATAATAAGTTAGGACGGCTGTCATTTATACACGTGGCAATCATAGAGAGGAGTCGTTAGAGGCGGAATCAGAATTTCTATTGAGAAGGTTTAAATCTGAAGAAAAACTCAACGGACAGGATTCAATATCTATAACATATACGTAAAAATCACTTTAATCATTTATTAATAATATAATTTTTCGTCGAATGAAATTCTGATGAACCCTCTGTTACTAGACTGACTTTGCCTCTGAAAGTCACGGTGGTTCCGTGGATCGTCTGAATTTCACGAGTTAATCAAAAGTTGGATCTATATTGAATATTATCCGAATTGTCCCGTCTCCTATAACATATAAAACATTGAAATAAATTTGATGAATTACAGATGCGGATCTAGAGTATAATTTACAACAACACATTTAGTGTATTCTCACGAAGTGTGACTTGGATAGGGTAAAGTGTATGAGGTCCATATCACTACCTCAGATAAAGAAGAGAGCCGATTTTCGATAAATCCCCGGCTAATAACAGATGACAATATAACCACGAAAAAACATAAAATAAAGAACAAAATGGCATAACACACCGCTAGATAATAAAATAAATAGGTCAAACCCATCGGTGACTCCCTAAACTTGGCACGATCTTTCGCTTAGGCACCCCAAGTGGACGTTGTTCACTTTCAACACTTCAAGTAGCATACGCGGATGTTATTTTGACACTTTTTGCTGAATCAGCAATATTATACAGTGTGTGTGTATTACACGCGCCGATGACGCTTAAATTGACCAATACTATCATGACATTTGTCATTATTCTCCAAATTAAATGTTAAATATCTATTTTTAATTAAAATAAAAAAATAATCAAATATTGCCATTTGGCAATTTTTAACTTAAATAATTATAAAAAAATTATAAAATTTAATTTCCCCCACCCCACCAATCC
>NW_025825696.1:0-1369 GCF_002878395.1 Capsicum annuum | reverse complement strand
TCTTGGAAGAATGAATACGGTGAATTAACTACTAATACTTATTCAACCAATAGCTATTATCTTAGGGAGACACTCTTTGAAAAGAAAGTTTGTATATACTCTAATAGAGCACTGTAAGCTGGGGAAAAATTACCAGTTTAATGGTATCACACATATATTAGACATCAGATTATACTATACTGGCAACTACACCAGCAACTGTCCAACTGTGGCTATACAAAAGGAGAAGGTAAGTGATAGTTCTGAGAATGTCAACACCCAAATCACAGCTCAGCAAAAGGTGTTATAGCAAATTAATTTTAGAACAATGTATTCAGTATTCAGTATCCACTCTCTAACTGACTTCAGTTATCCAACGTCTTGTTATTAAAGAAGACCTATGTGTTTTAGCCTTTTGGAGTTGGTCTGCTGCACCTGTAAGTTATTCTGTTGTTGTAGTTTCAACTTGTCTCTCTGCCCTTCTAGTCTTTAAGTTGATCATGCTAGTTTTAGGTATTCTCCTTGCCTAGACTTCTCTGTAACATTCCATCAATCTGTTAAAATTAGTTATAACAAAGCCATATCATAGCTTAAAATATAGTGTTAAGAGGGGCTCAGCATTTTATACATGTGTAGCTTCTCTTTTATTGTTCGTAGTCTTAGGTTCTAGTTATCGGTAAGTGTCGGATTCACCAAAAGTAGTATTTTTTTGGAGAATCCAACATGGGAACCACATCAAAAGGGAAGGGTCCATGCAACTTAGCCAAATAAAACAATAAAAAGAGGTACAGATGAACATAATCTTTGTCCTACTATTTGAAGGGACAGAAAGATCATCCATCAATAAAGTAGAAGTTGGAAGATATGTTTGAGTTGGTCTGTTGCGCCTATAAGTTATTTTGTTGTTGTAGTTTTAACCTGTCTCTCTGCCCTTATAGTCTTTAAGTCGATGATGCTAGTTTTAGGGGCTCAGCATTTTATACTTGTGTAACTTCTCTTTTATTGTTCTTAATCTTAGGTTCTAGTTATCGGTGGTACCTGATGACATGATTTCCTAATGATAATTGTAAAGTAATATCTTGATAGAACTCTAAAACTAATTAAGTGTTAAAATTAACAACAATTAATTATTTCGAGAGTAGTTTTAAATTTTTAGATCACGCCAACAACTTCAAGAAGGGGGAAAAAGGTCATTAGTTCTAAGATTCTTGAAAGAATGAATATGGTCAATTAACTACTACGACATGATTTCCTAATGATAATATGAAAGTAACATCTTGATGGAATTCTAAAACTAATTAAGTGTCAAAATTAACATTAATCAATGGTACTAAGATTATTGCAAGAATGAATACGGTGAATTAACTACTAATACTTATTCAACCAATAG
>NW_025825695.1:0-3314 GCF_002878395.1 Capsicum annuum | reverse complement strand
TAGATTGGTTTAGATATATTTATTATGTATGTTAAACTACTGCAATATAATGCTCACATACACACATGGAAGCCATTGATGCAGAGAAGAGAAAAGAAGAAGGAGCTAAGAAATTATTATTCAATTATGAAGCTATTATAGTGAGGAATGCATAGTAGTTATTTATAGGCTCACATGTTTGTCACATAAGTTTCTAGAACATTCCTAACTAACTCTAACAACTTGCTTTAACAATTTGAACAAATAACTCAATCAACAACCACTAACCTTACTAACTAACTTGGCTAACTAACTTATTTTAATGAAACAGTAAACCAATTCTAATGCAATAGTGATTTGTAAACTCGAGCTATATGATCAACCAATTCAATTAACTAATGTGATCAACTAATTCACTAATGTGATCAACTAACTCATTTTAACACTCTCCCTCAAGCTGAAGGGTGCAAAATATTTAGCACATCAAGCTTGCTCATTAGGTGTAGGTGTTCTTGACTTAAAATCTTAGTAAGAATATCAGCAACTTGATGGTTAGTTGGAACATACACAAATTGGATCAATTTTTCCTTGATCTTGTCTCTAATAAAGTACCAGTCAACTTCAATATGCTTTATCCTCTCATGAAAAATGGGATTAGCTGCCAGCAGAATAGCAAATTACTGTCACTAAACACTGTGATAGGCTTATTGATAGACACATTTAATTATGAAATCAAACCATCCTATATTCGGGTTTAGCTAAAATTTTGGATACTATGTGCTGCTTCTTAGACTTCCATGATATCAAGGAACCACCAAATTTCACCACATACGCTGTAACAGATCTTTTTGTATTTAGGAATGCAGCCCAGTCTGAGTTACACCAGCACAAGCTCAGTAACAGGTTGTACCCTGATCCAAACACCTTGTCCCATAGTGCCTTTTAAGTATTTTACAACTCTATTGTAGGTTCTAAATGAGACTTCTTAGGTTGTTGTATGAATGGGATTAATTTCTATACTGCCTAGTTGATGTCTGGTCTTATAATAGTTGCATACATTAACTTCCCAACCAACCTTTGGTAAGATATGATATCTTTAAGGATAACATCTTCTGTAATCTCTACTGCCTTATTTACTTCTACTAAAGTTAGCTTGGCATTAGTTTCCATTAGAGTAGGAGCTGGTTTGACACCAACAAGTCTTGTGTCAGAAATAAACTCCAAAATATACTTCCTTTGATTTAATATGTAGACATCAATACTTCAATTCCCAAAAAATACGTTAGTTCCCCAAGGTCTTTGAGTTTAAACTGCTGATGTAGGATTCCCTTTGCCTCACTTATCATAAAATCATTGTTTCCTGTAACAAAAAGATCATCCACATACACCAATATCATAACCATTCCCTCTGGTTTCTTCAAAGTTAAAAGAGAGTAATCATATGTGCTCTGAGAAAAGATTGCCTTATGTAGAGTAACAATAAGCTTAATGTTCCACTGCCTTGAGGCTTGTTTAAGTCCATACAAAGACTTAAACAATCTGTAGTCTTTATGTGACCCTTCTTCTTTAAATCTATCTGGAAATTCCATCTACACTTCCTCATCTAAATCACTTTGTAAAAAGGAATTGTAGATATCCATTTGATATATCAACCTCAGTTTTAGTTAATGATTTGCATAGTCTTAAGATTTAGCACAATTACAAGATGGTGTTAGAATCACAACATCATACTCACATTGGAGAGTCTTCAGTTTAGTAAAGTATGTAGAAATAGAATCAGTTCCATGATGAAGGTTATTGATTTCTCTGTGCAGCAGACACAATCTTATTCTATTAACTATGTCAACCTTTTCTTGAGATCCTCCCACACTTCAAATGCACTTGTAGCATACACAATGCCACTCAACAACTCAGTATTTACTGAACTCATCAGCCAAGATAATACAACTGTATTACATATTTCCCATTGCTCATGTAGATCCTCTCTATATACATCCATATTACATGTGCTAGTCACAAAATCATATTTTCTTTTCCCAAGCAATGCAATCTTTATGAATCTACTCTGAATTCTATAATTTTTGGATGCAATCAGTTTAATTGGGATCAATGCAACACCAACAACATCTAATGCTCTGAAAAATAAAGAATTTGTAGGATCAATTTTAGGTGCCATTATACATTCACTCAGAAAACACTCAGAAGCATTCCAACTTCAGCTTACAAAATAAAGATTTTATTTCTCCTTATTGCTCCAGAACAGAATCTAAAAACTAAAATGATAATACAATCTATGTGTTTCTCTTAATCTCCATGGATCGATGCCCTGATACCATGTTAAACTACTGTAATACAATGCTCACATACACACACGGAAGCCATTGATGCAGAGAAGAGAAGAGAAGAAGGAGCTAAGAACTTATTATTCAATTATGAAGTTGTTACAATGAGGAATGCATGGTAGTTATTTATAAACTCACATGTTTGTCACATTACCTTCTAGAATATTCCTAACTAACTCTAACAACTTTCTCTAACAATGTGAACAACTAACTCTATTAGCAGCCACTAACCTCACTAACTAACTTGGCTAATTAACTCATTTGAATGAAACAGTAAAACAATTCTAATGCAACAGTGATCCATTAACTGTAAACTTGAGCTATGTGATCAACTAACTCGATCAACTAATGTGATCAACTAACTTATTTTACAATGTAAAAGATGGAATATCTCGTACATCTTTTACTTGTTAAGATTCTGCTGTAGCTTTCACAAAATAGGTATTTGGTTTCTAAATTGAAAAAGGTGAAATATCTCGTAACCTGAAGAGCACATTAAAAATTCTTTAGTTGTCTGGTTTTTTTAACCCTTGTAAAACAATATTATAATTTTCTTCGATAATGGTGGATTAAATATTTTAACTAGACCTTTGCAGCATTATATCTTTTGTAACAAAGAGACAAGACAATGGACAACAATTTTATACAAAATATTTGTGAAAAATTTTCAACTCTATGTATAGTGCGTATATATATAAGAAAGTGAATGGATTCATCCTTCTTGCTCCTCCTAGCAGAACATTCAACATTTCTGATAAAACAATTTCAATTTAAAGGGTACATAACTTAGTTGCGATGAGGACTTCTGTTTAGACTTCTAAGTTTTCCCTTTTCATACTAATTGCTTTTGACAAAAGCTGTATCTATAAAATTACTACCACTACTTGTTACAGAATAGGATTGTTTACTTTTGTAATTCGTAGGACATTCTTTTTATTTTGACACATTCGACACTTAGAGAATTCAAATGCATTTAGACACCTCAAGTTAAAA
>NW_025825694.1:0-1255 GCF_002878395.1 Capsicum annuum | reverse complement strand
TAATAATAATAATAATAATAATAACTGTGTGTTGTGCCACCTTACATGCATTTCGACTTATTCCACTAAATGTCTTACACCTCCCACTATCAACAGTTGTCATCCACCAAGACTAGAACAGATGATAATAACCACCTAGTGTTTTTGTTTTTAAATTATAATATTAAACTAACTCAGAATATACTTTAAAATTTGAAATTCATAACTTTAAATTCTGAATCCGTCATGAAACTAAAAAGAGAAAGAGAAGAGACCTTAAATGGGTTGCTCGATGAAAAAAATCAGATTAGAAGAGGGAGGCATGCACATAATTGCTGAATATGGATAGTTTTTTGAATAGTAATAGTATGGTTTTGAAGATTGCATAGCCCAAGCATTTGCAGGTTATAAATTGTCCTACAGAAACTTTTCCTTTGCATATCATTCCATATTATATAGGCTACAAGGGGGTTGGGGGTGGGGGTAGGGGGGAAGGAGCAACAAAAATCTTGCAGTTTTCCAAAAAGTCATTTTTTGCACCTTCCTTTGCCAGAACATTCGCTACTTTGTTATTTTCCCTGCAGCTATGTTGGATAGGGGTTCGCATAGCCTTCTTAACATCAACCTGCAATCATGAATGTAAAGGTTAAAGAGTGGATTTACATTTTTAATCATATGCATCACGTTTTTAGAGTCAATGTTTATAACAATGGGGTTGAGATTATACTCCAAAACTAACTGCAGGCCTTTTCTAAGAGCTAGATGTTCTATAAAATTGTTAGTGGCATAAAAAAAACAAGTTCCATAAAATTATTAGTGCTATGCAAAAAACTCTGAGAGAAGCCCAAGATCCAGTCACCATTAGAGTTCCTCATAACACCTCCTATGCCACCCCTACGAGGATTTCCAAAACTAGACTCATCTGTGTTGAGCTTATAGAAGTGCCTGGGGGAAATTGTGTTGACTTCTATAGTGTTAATCAGCTTAGGGTTTGGGTGAGTTTTTAGATGAAAGAATTCTACTACCTCTGAGTAGGCAGTTTTGTAAGACGGGGGGGTAAGGATTTGTTATTAAACACATTAGAATTCGTATTCTTACAGATGGTCCAATGAAAAAATGGAAGTAAGGTTGCCCAGTTTAGAAGGTTGTCATAACTAGAATCCTTAAACAACTTCCAAGTGTTATTCTATGTAGAAGGGTGGGAAAGTTTGGGGGAATGGCTTTGTATGCTTTATACCCTTGAATGAGGAAACAACATGAAGATAATTGAGAAGAG
>NW_025825693.1:0-1344 GCF_002878395.1 Capsicum annuum | reverse complement strand
AATATTATTTCATTTCATTTACTGAGAATCACTGAAAGTACAATATTTTCACTTTTCTATTTAGATTTGTCTTTTAATTGATTGCATAGAAGTTCAAATTTTTGTTGTGCGTGCGAATGTCCATTCCAAAAAATATTTTTATGTACTCTTGGAGTTCGTTTGATTCCACTGTAATATGTTTTAATGCATGAATTCTTATGTTTTAATGCATGATACAGAATTCGTTTTATTTATTTATTTATTATTATTATTAAAAAAATATTGTCAAAGGGGCATTACAAAATATTTTAATGTTTAACAGTTAGGATGGATATAGTTTACATAAAAAGTATACTCCTACATATTTGTTTAAAATAATCAAATTTAGTAGTATTTTTTTTTAAAATGACTTTAATAGAGAATTAATTTAATAAAATTTGTGTCTTTAGTTGATTTGTTATATTATTTCTAATTGAGTTTGTTTTGATATATTCTTATAACTTATTATTAGTCACATAGAAACAAAACTTGAATTAGTATTGTGCAGGTTTAGCTACTGTCCGCTACCCTTTTTGTATCTAATCTACCTTGATATTTAAATTAATTGATCGCCTTGAATGAATTTTGTTTAAAGGCTATGATTAAGGTTAAGTAGCATTTTGAATGGATAAAATTGTTACGAGTTTACAAGAGTCAAACCAACGCCTCTAACACTAGGCAAGTTTTAGGAGCTTTTAAAATATTCGTCTCAATCAAGAACGTGGTGCACGCATCTTTCTGGGATATTTAAAAAATAGTTCAAGAATGCAATAATACACCTTGACAAATATTTTTCTAAAATTAATTTTTTTATTTGATACAAGAGTTTTAAGTAATTTTTAGATATTTAAAAAATGAGTGAAACAAGGCCTTAACATAATTTATAAAAATAATTTTAGTCAAGATAAGTCAATAAAAGCAACTGTGCTAGAATCACGGGACTAGAGGAGTTCTTCACACCTTCCCCTCGGCCAATAGAATTCCTTACTTGGTCTTCTGTTTCGCAGACCATTGTCACACCCCTCTTTTTCACCGCATCCGACCCCGCTAGGGAGTTGGTTTTGGAGAAAAATGGGTTTTTCCAATTAAAGTGACGTTTTGAAAAAGGACTACTTTACTTACGGAGTCGCCACTTGGAATTGAGTTTGGGTGTTCCAAGTCACCTTATTAAATCCCTATTCAAAAGGAAATGACTCTTCAATTTTTATTTTTCCGTCTGCAAACTAGAAATCTGGGTAAGGAATTCTGTTGACCGAGGGGAAGGTGTTAGGCACCCCTCGAGTCCCGTGGTTTTAGCACGGTCGCTTTAATGACTTATGGCTTAAA
>NW_025825692.1:0-7443 GCF_002878395.1 Capsicum annuum | reverse complement strand
TTAAAATTCCATCTCAAAGTTTTTATATGGCGGTTTAGATCTGAAATGACCCAAACCAGGGCCATGCTGTGTCGAGTACCTCAAACCCAATCGGGACTGGAGACCACCCCTAATACCCCACCATTACCACCTTACATCCCGCATCAGATGAGTTTTAACTATTATATACATATAATCCAAAACAAAATGAAACAATCATAATTTAAATACAATTAACCAATATCAGCCCCAATACCAAAACCAATGCCAAGGCTGATACCAATATCGATACTGGCTATACAAACCAATAATAGACCCATAAAGCTTCTATATGAAAGTAAATCAATATCAGATTGGGACATGCCCCCAAACATAGCCAAAACCAAAGTCTATGAAATGACCATAATGTGCAAAGAAAGCCATGACATGAAATGGAGACTTCCGGAGTATGGCACACTAATTTAATATAACACAAGCTGATCCCAAATTTAATCACTAGGTAGGAGGAGAAGAATATCAGGTTCCTACATTACGTGGGGATACAACCGCCCCAAGATGGGTTAACGGGTGAATGCTACCAAGTACTCATGATACAGATAAAATAATGCTAATATTTCAAATGAAGTAAACAACCATATGAATTCACAACCATACATATACATATATAATCCATACCGGGAAAGGGAACCGGGTTTAGCATGCCTTTAAAACCATTTACCCGGGTATGTGTAGCTTAACTGGCCTAGAACCACCCATCGGATATATGGATCCAGTGTTACCTCTTGAATGCACCCCGATGCGTGTAGCTGTATGAACTAGAGATACTATAGGAGTAGGGGATTCTCGTGTACTCTTCACTCTCTATGATACATAATTCAAGTGTAACTTAGGGGACTCCCGTGTACCCCATAATATAGTACACGGTCTCCATGACCAATCCTCATGTCGAAAAACATAAGTTTCCAGTGTTCGTCCATTAGACTCATACCTTCACGGTTAGCTATCATACCTCTCCATTATTTCCCAATTAAAACTATTGATACACAACTAAACCACCAATTCCATTTATTATTAACCAAGGCTATAAGTAGCAGTATCATCCTATCGACTATAGATTGCAAGCAATGTCATTAGACAACCTTCTTAAAGAAGGGATTCCCATGTACCTGGAGTTCCCATTATCTTTAAGTTTGCTTGGGATTCCTATGTACCCCACAAGTAATTCATTATTATGTTTGCTTTAGGAATTCCCATGTACCTTTCAATTTAACATTAACCATTACCACCAAGACCATACCATTTAACCATTTAAACCTATTCAAAACCATCCAAACCAATTTATGGTTCCATTACCACTTTATACCATGTAAAGTTTTCAATAAAAGTTCAATAATGTAACAAAAACATTCTCATAGGCATTTTATCAAACATGTTGAGGGCATATAGTTTCAAAAATCAAAACCAAGTACCAATTATTCCCTGAAAACCACACATTAAATCATGCTTTTAGTTGAACTAAAAATGAGGGAGGAGTAACTTTCCTTAGATTATAAAAAAGAAGGAGAGAACACCCTACTAAGCCCCAAATTGACCACCTTGAAGGAAACCCTAACCTTCCTTGACCTAAGAACTTTGAAAGAATTCAAAAGTTTTTAAGAGAGTTTGATTGATTGCAAATAGGTTAATGAATCCCCAAAAAAGTGCTTATGTCGTGGGGTCATGAGAGGTTAAAAGGGAAAATGTCTAGATTACCCTCAACTTATACTGTATGAAATTCCCTTAGGAAGGTACAATTATACCCTCTCCAATCGCACCCTACCATACAAGCGGTACCCACCACTCATATCCTAGGCATCCCTTGGAACCAAACACTGTCCAACATACGAACACCAAAGGCAACTCATACCCAAGCTTACGACAACTACCCTAGGACCGTACCTTTAGTAGAATAGACTCCTCTATGTTAGACTTAGGGCATCATACGATTTGATATCATTCCACTAGTACCCTAATATACGACTAGTATGATCCATTCGTACCTTGGACATAAACCAACCAAACCATACTAATTAAAATATGACAAAGTCATCCCTAAATTCTAACATATCATACGACAAGTACCCCTAGTCGTATTATGTCTTGAGAGTTCAAAACTCAGAAAATTTCTAAGGACCAGAACCCAGGGTATTTTAATTCTCCCCTACTTGGATAATTCATCCTCAAATGATAGACAAGGAAATATAAGAATGATTTACATTCCAACACCCCATTTAGAACTTTAGCCAATTTAGAGAACAACATTCAAGGAAATTAACCTTTCCTTTAATCAATAACCAAAAAGCAAGAATGTCATGAAAAACGTATACCTTAAGCACGAATATCCATATTGGAAAAAAATTATAGATACTTGGACTTTATGTCCTCTTCTGCTTCCCAAGTAGCCTCTTCTATCTTATAGTTCCTCCATATAACCTTTACTGAGGCCACATCCTTGGTCTTGCAACTAAAGAACCTGACAATCCAAGATCTCAACCAGGATCTCCTCATAAGACAAAGAATCGAAAATACTAATATCCTTGATAGGAACATCTTTAGATGAATCACTAATACACTTCCTCAATATAGATACATGGAACACCAAATGAATGAATGAATCCTAAACTAAAAGGAAACTCTAATTTAAATTCATTATTACCAAACCTTCTCAAAATCACATAAGGACCAACATACTAGGGACAGAGCTTCACTTTTTTCCCAAACTGCATCACTTCCTTCATGGAAGACACCTTTAGGAACATCTTATCACATAATCCTCATTCGAAAAGTTAGTCCTCACTGGCAAGAAGTAAACAGACTTTGTCGTCCCATCTACGATGACCTAAACCAAATTAAATCAATTCTAAGATCGAGGAATATCGGTAGGGAAATCTATGTTGATTACTTCTAATTTCTATTCAGGCAATTCAATTTCTTGGTAAAACCTTCTGGGCCTCATGTGCTATACTTTCACATGTTGACATACCATACACTTGGAGAAAAAATCAGCCACATCCCTCTTCATAGCATTCCATTAATACATCTCCTTAAGGTCATGATATATTTTTGTCGAATTAGGATGAACAACATAGTGCGACTCATGCACCTCAGCCAAGATTTTTTCTTATAAACCATCTATGTTGGGAACACATAACCTCCCTTGGTACCGCAAGGTACCTTCACCACTAACCTCAAAGGCCATCACCATATACCCACCTACATCACCCTTGATTTTCATCAAGACAGGATCTAACATTTGTTTTTCTTGACATATAAACCAAGAGACTATTGCACTACTTATTGCAACAACACAACACCATCCTCAATGTTTAAGAGGCAAACTCCAAGGTTAGCCAAGTGGTGAATATCCTTTACCAACTCCCACTTCTCTTTTTCCATATGAGCTAATCCCCACGGATAACCTGCTAAAAGCATCAAAAATACTTTAGCTTTACCTTGGTTGTTGTGAAGACTCATGTCATAATATTTAAGAAGCTAAAGCCATCTCCTTTGATAGAGTGATACAGAAAAAACAAGGAAACATGAAATCACACCCCAAAATAGTCCACAAATCACAACCAATCATGGACCAAATAGGGACCTCTCTCAGATTCACTATCTAGAACAAGAAAGAAGAGGATACGAGGTGTTAATACACCAAAAGAGCCAGAGAACAACAAGTTTAGCAACAAAAGATGAAGCTCCACAATATTATAATAGCAAGAAGAACAAACAGGTTACATTAACAACACAAGAAGCCAAAACTAAAACAAGATACAAGATAGGTAATTAGATTAGTGTTGATGTAGTCTTAACAACCTAAGGGCATATTCCACTCTTGGACCTTTAAAACTTCACACAACAAACACCTAACTCTTACAATTGAGAAAAGAGAGGCATCCACCATCCAAGCACCAACGTATCAAGAAAAATGCAACACATAAGAGAAATCCATCCTTATGTTATGCGCTAGTTTAAATTGGACTCTCTCTCACTATAAGAGAATTATTATTTAATAATAATGATCAACTAAAGAAATAAACCCTACAATGTTCTATTTATACCATATTACAATAATAGACAAAATGACAAAAGGGCCCTTTAGTGGCTGGTCTTAAAAAATACTCAAAAGTGTCATGATCATGATCATACTTGTATCATCTTCTCCATCTTGAGAGGAATTTTACCACAAATTCATAACCTTACCTCTTTTACAAAGGCACTTCACAATCTCCTTCACATGGACACACATCTTCTACATCTTCCTCACCTTACATTTTAACCTCTTTTTTCTCTCACACTTGAGGTTTGCCATCAACCTTAGCTGATTCAATTACTACTTCTTCCCCAAGATAGTACAATTTTCCCTCCCTTAGGATCACATTCCTCTGGTTTGGGCACTCACTATCCTTGTACCCCCACCGTTGGCATTTGAAGCATTGAAATCCCTTGGGATTGGAAGTAGAATTCAATTTACCTTCATACCTTGGAGGATATTTTTGGACAACCTTGGTGTCCTCGGGTTGGGTAGCCATGAATGAGTTATCTTTGAACTCCCTCTCAACCTCTAAAGCTGCATGGAAGATGCCATCTATGGTTTCGAATTTGTGAAGCATCATGCGAGTGGAGATGCCCTTGTTTAACCCAACTTTGAAGCGCACAATGTCATGACTTACTTGCTAGCCTTGGTGGTCAAGTTTCAACATCAATTGTTGAAATTCATCATAGTAAGCCATTGCACTCTTGTTCCCTTGCATCAAATTATACAATTTATCAAGGAGCTCATGCCTATAAGTCTCGGGCAAGTACCTTTATTGCACAAGGTTATTCAATCAAAACCAAGGAGGCGGTTGTCCCCCAATCATCTCGCTCCCAAACCATTTAACATACTTTCACCATGTATTAGCATACCCTTCAAAGTAAGCTATAGAATAACAACTTTTTTTTTCTTCGGTGAGATTATTAAGTTGGAAGATCTTGTCACAAAATGACTCCTATGCAATGTAGGCTTCGAGATCACTCTCACCTTTGAAAATGAGAAGGCTCACTTTGATAGAATTGAGACCTACATCTCGGTTTGGGTGGCCATCTCTGACCTCTCGGCCTAACTCCCCATGTCTACAACTCATTCTTTCTTCCCTCAAGTAAACATCATTATACAGCCCATAACCATCATGTAGGGGTAGTGTGCCACATCTCTGACAGCAAGTGGTTGAGTCCCGTCTAATGCGTGCCCAAAAAAAAGGGCATAACGGTGGTTGCTAATTAGAAAAATGAGTTAATTCCACTTAGACCAGTCACAGAGTGGAGAGTTTATATGGATTATCGGAAGTTAAACTCATGGACTTTGATAGATCACTTCCCAATGCCCTTCATGGATCAAATGCTTGATTACCTAGCAGGAAGGGGTTGGTAGTGCTTTCTAGACAAGTATTCAGGATACAACCAGATTTCAATTTCCCTTGAAGACCAGGAGAACATAACATTCATGTGCCCATATGGTATATTTGCCTTCAAGCGGGTGCCGTTTAGTCAGTATAATGCACCTACCACTTTCCAATGGTGCATGATGTCTATCTTCTTCGACATGGTTGAGAACACCTTGGAGGTCTTCATGGATAATTTTTCTATAGTAAGTGATTCGTTTGAGTTTTGTCTGGTAAATCTGAGTAGAGCGTTGTAGAGGTGCAGGGAATTCAATCTAGTGCTAAATTGGAAGAGATGCCATTTCATGGTAAAGGAGGGCATTGTTCTTGGACACTGAATTTCAGCTAAAGAGATTAACGTTGACAGGGCAGAAAGTAAGGTTATAGAGAAATTATCCCCTTCCATCTCTGTGAAGCGAGTGCATAGTTTCTTTGATCATACTAGATTCTACTGTCGGTTTATTAATGACTTCTCCAAAATTGCTAATCTATTATGCAGGTTATTGGAGAAGGAAGATAAGTTTGTATTTGATGATGATTACAAGAAGTCATTTGAATGCATTAAGGAGAAGCTTGTTGCTTCCCCTATCATTGTTGCTCTAGACTGGTCAAAGACTTTTGAAATCATATGTGATGCAAGTGGAGTAGCACTTGGGGCTGTGCTTGGACAGAAGAAAGAAAAACTATTCCACCCTATTTACAATATGAGCAAGGTATTTTTATGAGGAGTAAAAGAATTACACTATTACAGAGTAGGAACTTCTCATGGTTGTCTATACTTTTGATAAGTTTCGTGCTTACTTATTGGAAACCAAGGAGGTGGTCCATACAGACCATGCCGCCTTGAGATATTTGACGGAAAAGAGGGATGCTAAACCAAGGTTAATCAGATGGGTGCTGCTTCTACAAGAATTTGACTTTGAAGTCAAAGATAGGAAGGGATGAAAAAATCAGGTCGCAGAACATCTATATTGACTTGAGGGAGATCAGGAAATCATTGATAAATGCAAAATTGATGATGCATTCCCTGATGAGCATATCCTTGCTGCTATTCTTGAAAGAGTACCTTGGTATGCGGACATTGCCAACTATGTGGTAAGCAATCCTATTCCTGAAGAGTTTTTCTTTCATTAGAAAAGAAAATTCCTCCATGATGCCAAGAGTTACTTCTGGGATGAACCATATTTATTCAAGAAGTGTGAAAATAGTATTATTAGAATATGCGTCCTAGTAATTGATATGCGGAACATTTTGGAAGCCTGCCATGCTTCACCAGTTGGGGGTTACCATGCAGGTGATCGCATCGCAAGGAAAGTGCTATAGAGTGGATATTATTCGCCAGCCCTCTTTAGGGATGCATACAAATTTGTGAAGGGATGTGACCAATGTCAGAGTCAAGGGTTAATTTCGAAGCACCATGAGATGCCAATAACAAAAATGTTAGAGGTTGAATTATTTGATATCTGGGTATTGATTTTATGGGACCTTTTGTTAGCTCTTAAGGGTTTAAATATATCTTGGTCACTGTGGATTATTTATCCAAATGGGTAGAAGCTATGGCTCTAGCTGATAACGAAGGGAAAAGAGTGGTTACTTTCCTCAAAAAGAATATTTTCTCTCATTTTGAAGTACCGCATACTATTATAAATGATGGGGGATCTCATTTTTGTAACAAATTATTTTGGGATACCTTGGTGAAATATGGGGTGAAACAACATAAAGTAGAAACTCCATACCACCCATAAACTAGTGGGCAAGTGGAGATTTCGAATTTGGAGATTAAGGCCATCCTACCCAAAACGGTGAACATAAGCAGGCAAGATTGGTCTCAAAAGCTTGATAATACCTAGTGGGCATATCAGACTTGTTTGAAGACACCCATTAGCATGTCACCATACCAATTAGTCTGTGGCAACGCATGCCACTTACTGATTGAGTTATAACACAAGGCATTATGGGCACTCAAGAGGTTGAATCTGAATTGGAATGAGGTAGCAGAGTT
>NW_025825691.1:0-3320 GCF_002878395.1 Capsicum annuum | reverse complement strand
GAGTAGCAAGAGACATGTCCCCTACATGATTTGGCATAGAAAAACCTCTGATTATAGCCAACTCAAGCATATGATAGCTTCTTTTGTGATTTATTGATTATGATATTACGTATATTTATAATTTTTAAAATTAAATTCGAAAAAATAGCATGGTTTCGAAGCTATAGCCAAATGACCATGACTATAAAAGACTCAGCTAGATCATGACCAAATTATTAAAGATTTCTCTATCTATAAATTGGATAAAATGTAGGTGTTTAAGGGTGATGTTTGATAATGCCATTAGAGAGTAACATAAATGAAAAATTCTTCTGGTTTTATTTTTATGAGTGGTCGCACAACCACTGGAAGGAGTGTCTTTCAATTTGTTCCCCATAAGTTATACAACAACAACAACAACCCAGTATATTCCCACACAGTAAGGTCTGGGGAGGGTGAAATGTACGCAATTCATACCGCTACCTCCGAAGAAGTAGAGAGGTTGTTTCCGATAGACCCTCGGCTCAAGAGAGAGAATAGTATAACAAGGTCGTAATGCAACTTGAAACAGGATGTATAACACAACAGAAATAAGCGATAAAATAATAACAGTAAATATTAAGGAAATACAAAATAAGTAAAGTACAAGCAATACGAAATAAGAAATAGGAAAATAGATACTCTCCTAGTAGTAAATAATAACACTCACAGACTTAAGAGGACTACCACCCCCACACTCTCCTAACACCTAGCCACAACCCACACACTTACACTAGCCTTCAACCCTAATCCGCGACCTCCACACCTTCCTGTCTAGGGTCATGTCCTCAGTAAGCTGTAGTTGCTCCATGTCATGCGTAATCACCTCCCTCCAGTATTTCTTTGGCCTACCTCTACCCCTCCTGAAGCCATCCAAAGCTAGTCTCTCACACCTTCGAACGGGGGCATCTGTGGTCCTCCTCATCACATGCCCAAACCATCTCAACCTGTCTTCTCTCATCTTGTCCTCCACCGAAACCACTCCCACCTTCTTTCGAATAATCTCATTCCCGACTCTATCTCCTATAGTGAGACCACACATCCAACGCAACATCCTTATTTACGCCACCTTCAATCTTTGGATATGGGAGTTCTTGACTGGCCAACATTCAGTTTCATACAGCATGGCCGAACGGACTACCACTCTGTAGAATTTGCCTTTAAGCTTAATGGGCACCTTCCTATCACATAACACTCTCGAGACGAGCCTCCACTTCATCAAACTTGCTCCAATACGCTTAGAGACATCCTCCTCAATCTCGCCATCCCCCTGAATCATAGACCCAAGACACTTAATACTATCCTTCTTACAAACATCCTGAGAGTCCAACCTCACCTCCACACCATCCTCCTAACTCGAGTCACCAAACTCGCATTCCAAATACTCCGTCTTGGATCTACTCAACCTGAACACCTTAGATTCCAGGGTTTGCCACCAAACCTCCAATTTCTCATTCACACACCCCGCGTCTCATCAATCAGCACTACATCATCCGCAAATAACATACACCACGACACCTCACCTTGAATACTCCGCGTCAACACGTCCATCACCAACGCAAAAAGGAAAGGGCTGAGTCGATCCCTGGTGCAAACCTATCTCTACCGGAAAATGCCCTGAGTCTCCTCCCGCCGTCCTCACCCGAGTCTTCCCTCCATCGTACATGTCCTTAATAGCTCTGATGTACGCCATCTGCACTCCTCTCACCTCCAAGCATCTCTAAAAAAACCTCCCTAAGGACTGTCATACGCTTTCTCCAGATCGATGAACACCATGTGCAAATCCTCTTCCTTTTCCTATACTGCTCCACCAATCTTCTCACCAGGTGAATTGCCTCTGTCGTCGAACGACCGAGCATAAAACCAAACTGATTCTCTGAAATGGACACGACCCTCCTCAATCTCCGCTCAACCACCCTCTCCCAAATCTTCATAGTGTGACTCAACAACTTAATTCCCTTATAGTTATTGCAACTTTAAATGTCACCCTTGTTTTTATACAAAGGAATCATCGTACTCCATCTCCAAACCTCAGGCATTCTCGCAGTCATGAAAATGGCGTTGAACAAATCAGTCAGCCACCTTAAGCCTACCCCACTAGCATACTTCCAAAAATCCACCGGGATCTCATCGGGCCCCATCGCCCCATAAGTTATAAATAACGTAAAAAACTGTGGAGAGGGTATTCTAATAGAGAGTTCCAAAACACAAAATGACCTAGCGGGT
The DNA here is from genome assembly GCF_002878395.1 of Capsicum annuum. Classification (NCBI taxonomy): domain Eukaryota; kingdom Viridiplantae; phylum Streptophyta; class Magnoliopsida; order Solanales; family Solanaceae; genus Capsicum; species Capsicum annuum. The sequence goes on along the minus strand of NW_025825691.1, from coordinate 1,076 downwards.
CGTTACATATGTGGACACATCAAATTCCACCCACATATTTTACTATATTCTAACTTAGTTCTAGTTATCAAAATTAATTAATAATATGTCAAATCCAATATTTTTACACAAATTATTAACATTCTTCATTTTTGGTAAGTACAATATGCATGATGAAATTTAAGTAGATTTAGTATGTACGAAGCGATATCTTCATCCAAATAATTTTGGTAAGTTGATTAAGGAACAAAAAAGTTATAAAAATGGAAAGTCATTCCATCTAGTGTGATATAAAGATTGTGAGACCACCTAAAAATTATAGAAACAAAGGAATTTTTCGCTTTTGTTACACAACAATGGCATAATCAAACATCTCCTATAAACACCTACATTCTTTCCACACTATAGATAGATAGATAACTCTTTAAAAGATGGGTCATGATCTAGCTAAGTTTCTTATAGTCATGGCCATGCGGCTTTGGCTACAAAACCATGCGAGTTTCTTGAACTTAATTGCCAACATTATAAATTTACCTAACATCGTAATCAATGAATTAACGAAAGAAGTAGTCATATGTTTGAGGTGACTGCAATCAAAGGTTTCTATGCCAAACCTGCAGGGGATATGTCACTTAGTGCTCCGACAATAAATGGAGCCATTTCATTCAAAATTTTGAACAAAATCAGGTTCACCATGATAAGGAACAAAAAACTACTTGAACAATGTATGTTCCATCGTGAAGATATTTTAATTCGTCTTGCCAGGGAGCCATTCAAGAATTCCCTGAATTTTTTCGTCCAATGTCCCTAGATTCCTACATCCAACATTTGGTGTCATAACAGTAATTCCAAGAAGTTTGGATTACACTATCTCGGATAAGAAAGGACCATTGGATACCATTTGGTCCTTGAAACCTGAAACACAAGTTGAATATAAGACTATACTTTTGACGTTCTCAATGCGTAATCCTGTGACTGAACTCTTCAACTCTAAATATGAAGATTGTGTTGAGGACATTCATATGGTGACATCGACTTCACCAGACCACATGTTGTATGCTCGAATAGTGGTACGTGATGTTTCAACCATTAATCGA
>NW_025825690.1:0-1794 GCF_002878395.1 Capsicum annuum | reverse complement strand
ATAATTTTGACATCTCGAGATATGGAAGTGGGTTTGTATGGAAAGCGCAACACTGATCCTCTTAACCTTCGTTTGCTAAGGCCAGAAGAAAGTTGGGAGTTATTAGAGAAAAGGGCATTTGGAAACAAGAGTTGCCCTGATGAACTATTGGATGTTGGAAAAGAAATCGCCCAAAATTGTAAGGGACTTCCTTTGGTTGTTGATCTGATTGCTGGAGTCATTGCAGGTAGGGAAAAGACAAAGTCTGTATGGCTTGAAATTCGAAATAATTTGAATTCCTTTATTTTGAATAGTGAAGTTTATGTGATGAAAGTTATGAAATTAAGTTATGACCATTTACCTCTTCAACTAAAGCCATGCTTTCTCTACCTTGCGAGGTATCCGAAGGACAATGCAGTGGATAGAGATTGGTTGAAAATGTTTTGGTGTGCTGAAGGGCTTGTTGAACAGACAGAGCTGAAGAGTTTGGAAGAAGTGATGGAAATTTATTTGGATAATTTAATTTCCAGTAGCTTGGTAATTGCTTTCAATGAGATAGGTAATTACCCGACTTGCCAACTACATGATCTTGTGCATGACTTTTGTTTGATAAAAGCAAAAGAGGAAAGGTTGTTTGAGAAGGTAAGTTCAAGTGATCTATCTTCTTCTTCAGATTTGATGCCGCATATAGTGACCATTTATTATGATAAGGAGCACTTTGAATATAACAATTTCGTCCTGCTCGATTCAAAAATGAAAAGGCAGTATGGTAAACACCTCTATTCTTTGGTGATAACTGGAGACGAGATGGAAGATCGTCTTTCTGATGCATGTCACCTAAGAGACTTGAGGCTTCTTAGAGTGTTGTACCTGAAGCCATCTTTTATGATGGTGAAAGAGTCTTTGCTGAATGAAATAGGCATGTTGAATCATTTGAGGTTCTTAAGCATTGGGACAGAAGTTAAAGCTCTGCCTTTATCTTTCTCAAACCTTTGGAATCTAGAAACCCTATGGGTTAAAAACAAAGGATCAACCTTGGTACTATTACCTAGTATTTGGGATCTTGTAAAGTTGCGAGTGCTGTCCATTGATGATTGTTCTTTCTTTGACTTGGATACTGTTGAATCAATACTGATAACTGAGGACTCACAGTTAGAGAACTTGAGAGAATTAGGGAAACTCGTGCTTTCCTATTCAAAAGAAACAGAGGATATTTTCAAAAGGTTCCCCAATCTTCAAGAGCTTTCATTTGTTCTCAAGGAATCATGGGATTACTCAACAGAGCGATATTGGTCCCCGAAATTTGATTTCCTAACTGAACTAGAACACCTCACAGTAGATTTTAAAAGTTCAAATTCCAATGACAGTGGGGCCTCTGTAGCGACAAATCGGTCGTGGGATTTTCACTTCCCTTCCAATTTGAAAACATTGTTGTTGTATGACTTTCCTCTGGCATCCGATTCACTATCAACAATAGCGAAACTGCCCAATCTTGAAGAGTTGTTCCTTAGGAGAACAATCATCCATGGGGAGGAATGGAACATGAGGGAGGAAGACACCTTTGAGAATCTCAAATATTTGAACTTGACTGAAGTGACTCTTGCTAAGTGGGAAGTTGGAGAGGAATCCTTTCCTGTGATTGAGAAATTAGTACTGCGGAAATGTCATATGCTTAAGGAGATTCCACCTAGTTTCGGTGATATTTGTTCGTTGAAAATCATCAAACTTGTAGAGAGCCCTCATGTTGAAGATTCTGCTAAGAAGATTAAACAATATGTTGAAGATATGGGAGGGGACGAGCTTCAGGTCCTGGGC
>NW_025825689.1:0-2254 GCF_002878395.1 Capsicum annuum | reverse complement strand
CTCAAAACAATTGGACCACATTTGGGCCTTTGGACATGGAGTGGCCAATCGGCCATTTTAATTCACTAAACGGTTCTTTCTTAATTTGGGCAATTTTGGCCCAGCTATTTCAGAACATTGATACAGTTCGTAAAAAAATAAAGCATCAAATTTATGGGTAGAAATTGTATTATTATTATATAGAATATGCTTTTTTTTTTAATATGATGTGCATAGAATCTGTATCGTTGTTGTATAAAGTATGTATATGTATAAGATGCATATACAAATTGTATCTTTTTTATATAGAATATATACTTGTATAAGATATGTACCGAATTTATATCAGTATTGTATGAAGCTTCCAACAAATGGCTAGAAATGAAATTAAAATTCAATGGTCATTTTCGTGTCAATAGTTTCAGCTGAAGTGTCATTTGTGTCCCTTCTCCTTTTGAGAGTTCGTTTCAATTTATATAGAGGTGCGACGTTGAAAGAGCACTAACTAGTCATGTCGTAGAGATTCAAATTTTAAGAGGTTTCACTTGTGGAATTTGAAAATTTATGATAGTGACTATTTCTCAATTACGAGGGCTAAAAAGTACTTCCTCCATTCATTTTTATTTGTTCCATTTAGGTTGTGTTTATATTCCTATGTACTTGTTTTTTTAATTTTTCAAAAATAGTTTGAACAAAATCTTTCAAGAATAGTTCAATAAATGTAATCATTACTGATTTGGAAAGAGAGATAAAATTTAATTAGAAAATATTCCTTTTATTCGTGTGCCAATTCAAATGGAGCCAATAAAACAGAGTGAAGGAAGTAGCTATTTGTGAATTTTAATAGTGTGACTGAGGAAGTAGCTATGGCATGTATATATTGTCAAAAAACATTAGCAGAGAAGGCAACATGGGAATTGGCCATGAACAGAGGAATCAACAACTATGGCAAGCATTGTGAAATAATTTTATTTTTAAGAAGTATGCAATGTTTATTAATTTTAATGTAACAAATTAATATTAAAAAATAATTAATATTAAAAAGAATTGTGGGAGGAGACTTAGTGCACTTTTCAATATCGATGGGGTTGCACCAAGGATCGTTTCTTAGGCTATTTTTATTTTTCTTGGTGATGGATGTTTTGACACGGCAAGTTCGAGGTGAGGTGCCTTGATGTATGTTATTTGCGGATGACTTAGTTTTGATTAGTGAGGCTCGCAGAGGAGTTAATACTATATTGGAGGTTTGGAGGCAAAACTTTGCAGTCTAAAGAATTTAGGTTGAGCAGGACCAAGACAAAATGTTGGAAGTGTAAGTTCAGTGAAGGGACACGTGAAACGAACGTGGTAGTGAAGCTTGATACCCAGTTCATTCCAAAGAGAGATAGTTTCAAGTATCTTGGATCTATGATTCAGGAAAATGGTAAGATTGACGAGAATGTCACCTAACGTATTGGCACGGAGTGGGTGGAATGGTGGCTCCATCCGGAGCGTTGTGTGATAAGAAAGTGCCTACAAAACTTAAAAGGCAAGTTCTATAAGAGGCGGTTAGACCAGACAATGTTGTATGGGGCATAGTATCGTCCAGTTAAGAACTCTTACATTCAAAAGATGAAGGTGGCAGAGATGAGGATGTTGCGATGAATGTGTGGATTTACTAGGATGGATAGGATTAGAAACGAGGTTATACGTGACAAAGTAGGAGTGACTTTGGTAGAAGACAAGATGCGTAAAGCAAGGTTCAGATGGTTTGAGCATGTGATGAGGAGGGACACGGATGCTCTATGCGAATGTGCAAGAGGTTGGCTATGGATGGATCCAGGGGAGGTAGAGGTAGACTGACGAAATATAAGAGGGAGGTGCTTAGACATGACATGAAGCAATTACAGCTTACTGAGGACATGACTCTAGATAAGAAGATGTGGAGGACGTGTATTAGGGTAGAAGGTTAGTAGGATGGGGACTAGTAGTTGTAGCATTTCAGGGGTAGTATCTTGTTCTTGGAGTTTTTGGATGCTGTTCGTGGTTTTGAGTAGATTTTTATGGTATTATTCGATGATAATCTTGTTTCTGACTTTCTACTGTCTGTTGTTTTTTTACGACCTTGTGTTTTTTGGTCTTATATTATGTCTTTTCCTACGTTGTTTAATATTGAGCTAGGCGTCTATCGAAAACAGTTGCTCTACAGGTCAGGTAACGGTATGGACTGCTTACATTCTACCCTCCCTACACCCCACTATGTGAGAATATACTGGATATATTGTTGTTGTTGTAT
>NW_025825688.1:0-4215 GCF_002878395.1 Capsicum annuum | reverse complement strand
CAACTCTAATGCCATCACTGAAAATAATATGACCAAGAAAAGCTATTGAACTTAGAAAAAAATTTCACTTACTAAATTTAGTGAACAACGGATGGGCTCTAAGAGTCTACAATATAATTCAGAAGTAGTCTGCATGATCATTTTTACTATGGGAATAGACAAGAATATCATCAATGAAGAATATGATGATCATGTCCAAGTACTGCTTGAACACCCGTTTTATCAAGTCCATGAAAGTTACTGGGGTATTCGTTAGTCCAAAGGACATAAATAGAAATTTAAAGTGACCATATCAATTTCTTAAAGTTGTTTTCAAAATGTGACACTCTCTGACTCTGAGCTGATAATAGCTGGATATGAGATCTATCTTAGATATATAATTGGAACCTTGAAGTTAGTCGAACAAGTCATCAATTCTGGGGAGTGGGTACTTATTCTTGATGGTTACTTTGTTCAACTGACAGTAATCGATGTACATTCTGAGAAAACCAGCTTTCTTTCGCATGAAAAGAACTGGATTTACCCATGGGGAAACACTAGGCCTGATGAATCCCTTATCTAGGAGATATTTCAACTATTCTTTCAATTCTCTAAGCTTGGTTGGAGCCATTCTATAAGGAAGAATAGAGATAGGCTAGGTATCTAGAAGAAGGTCTATTCTGAAGTTAATTTCCTTTCCGGGAGGAACTTCGGGGATATATTTAGGGAACACATTTGGAAATTCCCTTACTACTGAAATTGACTAGAGATTGGGAGTCTCAGAATTAGAGTCCTTAACACGAACAAGATGGTAAACACACCCCTTGGATATTATTTTTCTCACCTAAGGTACGAAACAAGCTGACCCCTAAGCACAGAAGTGCTAACCTTCCATTCAATAATTGGTTTATCTGGAAACAAAAACTGAATGACTTTGTTTCTAAAATCAACTAAAGCATAGCATGAGTGGAGCCAATCCATGCTGAGAATGACAAAAAAATTGGTCATCTCTAACTCCACAAGATCAATTGGTGTGACTTTTTGGGATATTATGACCAGATAGTTCCTGTATACCTAACTGGCTACAATAGAGACACCTATTGGTGGTATACACTGAGAAGGGTTTTGCTAAGGTTTCGAGACTGACTCTAAAGTTGATAGCTATATAAGGGGTTACAAAAGAGTGTGAATCCTCGAGATCTAAAAAAGCATTAATATGTAAATAAAAGACTTGTAACGTACCCGTAACCATATTAGGAGAACTTTCCTGATCATGATGGGACTGGAGGGCATACAAACTATTCTGGCACTGACTACTGGTGGTAGTAGAAGTTGCGTCCTACTGGGGTGGGCGACCTACTTATGCTACCGAAGAATTAGCCTGATCCTGTTAGAGATCATTCCTACCTTTCCACATACCTGTCAGACACTTTCTCATCCTGTGTCCTGGCTTGCAACATCTAAAACACACATCACTACTAGCCCTACACATACCTTGATGATTTCTACCATACTTTTGGTAAAGTGGATTAGTTCAACCACTACTCACACTACCCTGATTCTTAGAGCCTGGCGCCCTATCCTAATTACCATTTCTGAACCTTAGTACTGGAGAACCAACCGAAGATGAAATTGAGGCAGGAAATTTTTGAAGGAATTGAGGAAGGTTACCACCCTCTTATCTTAGCTGAGCAAAGTTGAAACTACCTGTTCTAGCGCTCTTATTCTCTCTTTCTTTCTCTTTAACCTTCTCCTCCTCAATCTTCTAAGCTTGGACTATAAGCCTAGACAAGTCCATCTTCTTAATCAACATTGCAGTCCTACACTCCTTGACCGCACTATCAGATACACCAAACACAAACTTACTAATTCTAGACATGTTATGAGACACCACATGAGGATCATACCATGCCAACTGAGTAAACTTGAGAGAATACTCCTTTATACTTATACTACCCTGATTCAAATTAATAAAATCCATCATAGCTTCCCTTAACTCCAAAGGAAATAATCTATCTAAAAAGGTTATAACAAACTCCTCCCACTCTATAGGCCTCACATCTGCGCCTTATCCCTTTTCACTGCTTATACTACGTATGAGACACATCCTGCAACTGGTAAGTATCCAACTCTACACTCTTACTAGAACTCACACCCATTATGTATATTAACTTTTAAACCATGTATAGAAACTCCTGAGGATCCTCATCAGACTTGTCCAAAAACTGAGGAGTATTTATTTGGGTGAAGTCCCAAATCCTAGTTGCAGTAATATTAGCTATTAAAATGGATGAGATAGCGGCCTGCCGGTTATTTTGAGCTGCTACTGAGTGATCCAGAGTAGTGAGCGTAGCTCTGAATTTTGCATGAGCTATTTGTTAATTCAAGGGATCTTCTTGAATGGGCGGAGGTGCGGGCTAATTTCCCTTTTTATCTGTTAGTCTTTCTGGGAGGCATATTTTATAAATGGATGGAAGATTCAATAAAATAGAGATTTTAAATAGAGATCATGATCATTCGCTCGACATGAATATTGAAAAAAGGGGATCTTTTGCTAAAACATCTCATAGCCTCCTGTCCATAAGTGTGGCACGCTTTATACCCATGCATAAGACTCTACTCAACATGACTTTCAGACTCCCTAGGACCCTTTAAAACCTTAGGCTCTGATACCAAGTTTGTAACTCCCTAAAAATACACCCTGGATACCATACAGTGTATACAGTCCTACGAAACCATAAGCTAACTAATGAGCTGGTACCTGCCATGAGCACTGAATAAAATAGATAACAAAATGACATGTACAAAATTCAACTGAAATGCCATAAGGTTTTAAATACTAAAATATTTGATTAAACTTATAGTTCTGAAAGTATCTGAAAACAATACTGAGAAGACTGATAATAACAACTGATAAACTGACTAACTGTTTGAAATAGTCTGAAAAGCGTCTAACTGACTGAGTAGTTGATGGGATAAGCCCCCAACTAACTCTGGCTAACTACTGAGCTAAAAGACTAAAATAAACATAAACGATCCTCAATATACGAGAACTCACCACTTCTATTATTGTTGATGCACTGGAATATCTAAGTATGGTCAAGAACTCGAGCATTTGAACCTATTATATAAGACATCATAGTGCGAAAAATGAGTTTGGGATCTGTACTTTAAGTGTAATGGTATATGAGATGAGGTTAAGCTAAAATGCATGGGTTATATACATGACATAATAACTGACTAAATATCATAAGATAACTAAGTATGAATGCATAAAAGTGTAAAATCTGAGAATGCATAACCAAGCATAAAACATGATTCTGATATAGTTTGTAAATTAAACTACTGAAATACTGATACTGAATAACTGATAAATGTATGCCATGGTCAAGAAAACTTGAGAATGAACTCTGTACTAAATAGTAAACTAAGGTTATGGGAGCTAGGTATAACTGAAATGCCTCAATGTACTATCAAGGTCCAACCTAAAATCCCAGTTGGAAGGGTGTCAGTACTGTGCTATGGGTACTAACATTGGTTGTGTGGATCCACTAATATGATATCCCAAAGGATGAGGGTGTCATGACTAACTGATGGGGGACTTCTCAAAATCTATGATGGCACCATAGATCTGGAACCTAGGGACTGCTACTAACGTCTCATGCCTACTAACGGGGGAAAAAGTGCCTCATTCCTACTAATGGGGGAGACACCATCCCTATATTCACTCGGTACTAAGTTTTACTCCCAACTGAAAGACATTTATTACTGGACTGAACTAAGCCTAATTGAACTCCAACTGGCCCTAGTAACTGACTGAATGATATTGCTTATGGTATAACTAAAATCATTTTGTAGATAATAAAAACTAGATAATCAACTAAATTTTGGGTATTCATAACCCCCAGACTCGACAATAATAACCATAGAAACATACTGAATCTTCAAAAACATCATAAGTAGTCATTGTTCAAAACCTAATCATTTAGGTATTTCATCAAACACTTGAAATTCATAGGCTTAAGAATGAGAATAATTAAAACATATGATACTAACATAATTGAAGTATTAAAATCATGGATTTAGGCTTTAACATGTGAACATCATCATTCGAATATGTCAAGGGAAATTTCCTACAAAAACACATGGTAAATATAATTTGTAATCAAAATTCATAATAGCTTCAAGTAGATAACTTATAATAACATATAAAAATCATGGCTTTAAACTTGAAAA
>NW_025825687.1:0-2024 GCF_002878395.1 Capsicum annuum | reverse complement strand
ATTTTCTCCAAAACCAACTCCCTAGCGGGGTCGAACGCGGTGAAAAACAGAGGGTGTGACAATCGGGTTAGTGTTAAGTAAAATATATTTTCTAATGAATTTATTATTGTTAAATTCATTATCAGCATTATTTTTTTTTATTTTTTTGTGACTATTTTAAGTTTTTTTTTTCCTATAAATTAAATAATTAATAATACTTTAATGTTCAGGTAGCATGCCACGTGACACTCACCTCACTCAACTGTCACGCTACATGGCTTTTACTTTGTCATGATGAAAAAGTGTTAAAAAGACAGATATTTTTTATTACTTTGTTAATGTCAGAAATATATTTAGCCTTGTAATATAATGAAGGACAAATTCAGTCAATATCTGAGTAGAGAATATTTTTGATACTTTTTTGTACAATAATTTACAACCACAGAAATATATAAAATTTATTTAAACCATGAATTTCAAAAATATTTTATTTTTTAAAAATATCATAACAAATTAAATAATGTTACATAAATTGAAACAGAAAAATTATAGTAACTTCACTCTTTGTAACAATATACGCTGAAACAAAAAACTTACATAAATTCTTCATGTTTACGCTTAATTATTCCTTATTCTTTTTTTTTTAAAAAAAAATCTTGATCTTGAGTTTTACGGATACATGTTTTATAAAGAGAGACATAATATCTGATGCATTTGATTTAATTGAGCCAACACATTAAAATAAAAAACAACCGGTATTTACTATAATTAAGAGTAATTCACGTGTGTAAAACTTAAATTAATAATAAATAATCTCCATAAATACGTAATCGATTATTATGATGATTTTTTAAACCACCTTTTACTCAATAACGTATCAATCACATTCATCCTCTTTCTACTCTCTATTTTTTTCTTCTTCTTCTTTTTAGGTTGGCACATTGCTGCAAATTTCTTCAAGCCTGAAGATACCAGTTGCTTAAACACTGCTAATCCAAGATCAGGTGTTGAAATTGAATGGAATCGATAGTTCTGATGAGCTAAAGTACATTGCATGTACTATGATTGGGGGGAATATGCTCTTTTAGCCCTCGGATCGACATTTTGTATGAGCCTTTTTTATTTGTACCCTCCAACGATTTTATGAATGAGTTTTAATCGGCGATAGTAGTATTAATTCTTTTACGTTGATGTAAATTTGATGTAGTTGTGTTGTGTTTATATGTGCTTATCATTAACCATAGCGCAATAGAAACCCATTAACTGATATTGAATGTGAAATCAGTCTAGTTTTTGTGAATGTATTTGGTTATTTTTTATGTTCAGGATTATGCGCTATTATAATAACAAAAAAAGAGAAAAATATCAGCTTGTCAGTACAATCCCTTAATGCTTACTCTTAATTACTTCTTATCATTTTTTAAAAAAAATTACAGAAAATTTCTATTTTTGAGTTTTACAGATAAATATTTTATAAAGAGATACATAATCCCTGATATGTTTGATTTAACTGAATCAACGCACTAAAAATAAAAAAATATTTACTATAATTAGGAACTATTCACGCGTGTAAATCTTAAATTAATAGTAAATAATCTTCATAAATTCATAATAAGTTATTATGATGATTTTTTTAACAACCTTCTACTCAATAACGTATTAATCACATTGGATTTCTCTCTATTATTATTTATTTATTTATTATTTTAACAATTGTCAATGAATATCTCGATCTTGTTACGATATTGCGGTGTTTGGATTACTGAGGTCAAGTATGATGGATATAAGAATGATGACATTGCAATCGAAGAACATATACATACGAAAAGTTCATCCCGGTCATTGTTGCAGAACTTGAAATCGACGAGAACAAGAAAAAAAAACTAAAGTCTGATACGTTGTTGATGGAAACTCTTCTCCTTGCTTAAACATATCTCATACTATAATAATAAATTATTTTTCTAATAAAATGTTGTATATTTATTAGTTGTTTTACAATCTTGTATTTCTTTTGATTATTATGTATCTTGTAGAGTTTTATGATA
>NW_025825686.1:0-7521 GCF_002878395.1 Capsicum annuum | reverse complement strand
CATCTATGTATTTGTCTTATCTTTTTTTAATTGTATTTGATGATCTTATAACGATATATTCTCTATTATTCTATTTATATGTGACATAATGTATACTTGTGTTCAATATCTTGGTGTGTCGTTGCAATATATGTGATATATAGTAGAACTATTAGTGCAAACGGTGTGGGCTACCATTGTGGGATATTTTTTGATTCTAGGTGACGTGCTTTTAGTGTATATTTTGTATGCTTTATTTACTACTTTGCTTGGTCGGCCTATGATACGTACTGAGTACAAGTGGACTATACTCATGCTTATTGCACCCTTTCGGTGCAGGTCCTAGCTCGAGTGCACCTCAAATTTCTTAACTGAGGCGGTTGTTGGAGCTTTCATGGCAGTGGTTGGATATTCATGTGTCTAACGTTCACCTCTATCTTTCTAAAGTAGTTATGCATTTATTAGTATTTAGAGATAGATATTATTCTATTTGTGGTTATTTTTTTGATGTATTTGACTCTTGGATTGTATTAGTAGTTCTTACACTATTGACACCTAGTTTTGGGTATAATTGATATTTTGGATGATTTCTTTTCGTATTGTTATGATTACTTATATGGTTAGGCTTCATTCTAGAAGCCTTACCTTGGGATATTTTTGTCTTTTCCCCTTTTTGTATCTATTTGGGTGATATGCTTACTTGTCAAGGTATGTCGCAACAAGTGCCATCATGATCCTCATTTTTGGGTCATGACAAATTGGTATCAGAGCATCCAGGTTTCATTACTCTCAACGATGTAAGAACGGGATGTCTAATAGAGTATCGCAGATCGATATATAGACATCCATATCTATCTTTGAGAGGCTATAGGACATCTTTAGAAAACTTCCCTCATTTTATTCTCTATCGTGCGAAGTTCTTTCATACCTTGTGTTTCGAGTTGTGTTTCACTCTTTCTATACGAATTGAGTTGCTTGTACCTCATATCAGTTGAGAGATGTTGTCAAAAATTAGTGGATATTATTTGTCAGTTATAGGTTTTTTGATGCTCCTGAGTTGCCTTTGGATCAGTTTGTTGATGCCTTTCTTGAGAGATCTATGCCTTTTAGTTTGAAAGATCGTATGCGGGACGAGTTTAATCATTTGGAGCAGGGCTCTATGACAATTTTTTTTAGTATAAGTCTTGTTTTCATGCTAAGTCCAAATATTCCTATGATGGCATTTCCACCGAGTTTGAGAAGATTTGAAATTTCGTAAAGTGTTTGGATATTTCTCTTTAGTTGGCTATATCTTAGATTATTATGCTTGGAGCTCCTATTTAGAGTATTGTGGATTATGGTAAGATGATAGGGGTATTATTAGTGCATCTCAGGGAGTCGCCAAAAGAGTGTGTTATTTTGGTAAGTTCAGGAGTCAGACCTATCAAGGTAGAGATTTTAGAGGTTCTCGTAGACACCATGGTAGGCCAATGAAGGTGTATTTATAGAGTTCAGCTGGTGGATCTTCTAGTTTAGTAATTTAGGGTGGTCGTTCGGGCTCAATTATTCTTTCTCTTGTTGAGATTGGTTGTAGAGGTTGCTATGTATGTGATGAGATTGGCCTTGTAGCCAAGGATTATTCTCACTGTGTATTTAGAGCTACTCCTATTTCATCTATGAGAGGTAGGGGTTGTACTAGAGGTGTAAGAGGTAAATATGATCGAGCCCGTGGTGGTGGTCATGGGGCTACTTTGCCAGTTGGTAGTAGTAGATAGTCTTATGCTATACCAGCCAGACCTAAGGCAGAGGCTTCTGATGTTGTGATTATAGGTATCTTTGTCATTTATTTCAGACCTGCATCTGTATTATTTGATCCCAAATCGACTCTCTCCTATGTGTCTGTGTGTTTTACTTTAGGTTTTGATTTTGTTAGTGGGACTCTTGCCATGCCTATTCGTGTATTTACCCTGGTAGATGATTTTTTAGTGCTGGATCGGGTGTACCAATCTTGTGTTGTGACTTTTTTCGGGCGTGAGACTTTGGTAGACTTGCTTGTATTAGACATGGTCGATTTTGATTTTATTTTAGGCATGAATTAGTTGGCTCCTTATTATGCTGTCTTAGATTATTTTGCTAAGACTATGACTTTAGCTTCATCGGGTGTGCCAAGGATTAACTTGGAAGAGCGCACTTAATTTGGGTTCTAAGAGGATTATATCTTATGTTCAAGCTCATAAATTGGTTGAGAGGGGATGTTTATCTTACTTGGACCATATTCGTGACACCAGTGTTGTTTCCCCTTCTTCTTTAGATTCTGTCAGTATTGTCCTTGATTTTATGGACTTGTTCCCTACGAACTTTCCTGGTATGCCTCCAAATCGACATATTGATTTCGCTATTGATGTTGAGACGGGCACCAAGCCCATTTCTATCCCTCCTTATAGGATGGCCCGAACAGAGTTGAAAAAACTGAAGGATCAGTTGCAGGAGTTATTGGATAAGGGACTTATCCGACCTAGTATTTCACCTTATGGTGCACCTGTCTTATTTGTAAAGAAAAAAGATGGGTCTATGCGGATGTGTATGATTATCGACAGTTGAATAAGGTGATGGTTAAAAATAAGTATCCTCTTTCTCGCATTGATGATTTATTTGATCAGCTCTAGGGTGCTGTAGTGTTTTTGAAGATTAATTTGAGGTCTGGTTATCACCAGTTGAGGATTAGAGCTTTGGATATTCCGAAAACTGCTTTTTAGACTCGATATGGTCATTATGAGTTCTTGGTCATGTCTTTTGGGTTGACTAATTCCTCTGCCTCATTCATGGATTTGATGAATTGGGTGTTTCGATCATGTCTTAACTCTTTTGTTATTGTGTTTAAAGATGATTTCTTAGTGTATTCTAAGAGTGAGGTTGAGTATGAGGAGCATTTGCAAATTGTGCTTTAGAGATTGAGGGACGAGGAGTTGTATGCTAAGTTCTCTAAGTGAGAGTTTTGGTTGGTATTTGTTTCTTTCTTAGGTTATGTGGTGACTAAGAAATGTATTGTGGTTGATCAAACTAAGATTGTAGCGGTTCGTAATTGGGCTAGACCTACTTTACCCATCGAGATTTAGAGTTTTATTAGCTTGGACGGGTATTATCGATTTTATTGAGGGTTTTTTTATCCATTGTAGCTCTATTAACCAGGTTGTCCCAAAAGAGGATTTCTTTTTAGTGGTCCGATGCTTGTGAGATGATCTTTTAAAAGCTTAAGGATTTGTTGACTCCAGTTCCTATGTTAGCTTTGCCTAAGGAGGCTGTGGGCTTTACTATCTTTTGTGATACTTCAGGTGTTGGGTTAGGTATTGTGTTGATGCAGGAGGGCAAGGTAATTGCATATGCATCTCGTCAGTTGAAGCCTCATGAGATAAAATATCCTATCCATGATTTGGAGTAGTGAGCGTTGTGTTTGCCTTGAAGTTGTATAGGCACTACTTGTATTGAGTTCGATCTGAGATCTTCTCAGATCATCGTAGCCTTCAGTACTTCTTTACCAGTGAGATCTTCATATTAGGCAGAGCCGTTGGCTTGAGGTACTTAAGGATTATAACTTGACTATTCTCTACCATTTAGGCAAGGCTAATGTGATTGTGGATGCTTTGAGCTAGAAGTCGACTAGCATAGGTAGCTTGGAGCATCTTTTGACCCAGGAGAGGCTTTTGGCCTTAGAGATTCAGTTTTTAGCTAACCAGATGGTTAGGCTTGATATTTCAACACAGGGTTGTGTTTTGGCATTTGTGAAGGCTAGATGTTCTTTGATGGAGCAAATTCGAGCTCATCAGTTTGATGATGTTAGATTGAGGTTGATTCGCAATAAGATGTTGAGTGGGGAGGCTAAGGCAACCTCACTTAATTCAGATGGAGTTTTGAGGTTTGGGGGCGGAGTTTGTGTGCCGAGAGTGGTGATCAGATTAGGTTGATCTTGGAGGAGTCCCATTGTTCCAGATATTCCATCCATCCAGGTGTGACTAAGATGTATCGTGATTTGAGACAACACTACTGGTGAGGTGGTATGAGGTTATATATAGTGGATTTTATGGCTCGTTGCCTCTTTTGTCAGCAGGTGAAGGCCGAGCATATGAGACCTAGTGATTTGCTTCAAAGGTTACCCATTCCTAAGTGGAAGTGGGAACGCATCACCATGGACTTTGTGACTGGTTTTTCTCGTACATCTCATGGTTATGACATATTCAGGTCATCGTGGATCGATTGACCAAGTCAACTCATTTTATTTTGGTTCAGGTCTCATTCAGTGCTGAGAGGTTGGCCCGTATCTATATTCATGAGATTGTGCGCCTAAATGGTGTACTAGTGTCCATTATTTCAGATCGAGGTCCCGTGTTCACATCTCACTTTTGAAAAACTTTTCAGGATGAGTTGGGTACTCGAGTGGATCTTAGAACAATGTTTCACCCCTAGACTGATGGCCAGTCAGAGTGAACTATACAAGTTTTGGAGGATACGCTTCATGCATGTGTGATGGATTTTGGTGGCCAGTGGGAGCAATATTTGGCTTTAATAGATTTTGCATATAATAATAACTACTATTCTAGTATAGATATGGCTCATTTGAGGCATTGTATGGTAGGCATTGTCGCTCCTCAGTGGGGTGGTTTGATGTTTTAGAGGTGACACCTTGAGGTACGGACTTGCTTCGTAAGTCTTTAGATAGGGTCCAGATCATTCAGGATAGACTCAGAGCGGCTTAGAGTAGGCAGAAGTGTTATGTTGATCATAGACTTCGTGCCTTGAGATTTGGTGTTGGTGATCGTATTTTTCTTTGAGTTTGACCCATAAAGAGTGTGATGAGGTTTCTGAAGAGGGGCAAGCTTAGCGCCAGGTATATTGGTCCATTTGAGATTCTTCAGACTGTTGGTGATATAGCTTATGAGTTGTCTTTGCCTCTTTATCTATCAGTTGTTCATCCAGTTTTCATGTTTCTATATTTCGTTGCTATATTCTTGATGAGTCTTATGTCATTCATTGGGAGTTATGTTCAGCTAGATGAGCGGTTGTCCTTTGTAGAGAACCGATTTCCATTTTGGTTAGGGATGTTAGGCGGTTGTGCTCTAGAGTGATCCCTTTGGTTAAGGTCCAGTAGTGACATCAACCTGTAAATGAGGTTACTTGGGTGGTTGAGTTTGATTTGTGTAGTTTCTATCCCCATCTTTTCATTGATTCAAGTATTTCCTTGCCTTAGTTCGAGGACGAACTAGATTTTTAGTGGTGGATGATGTAACGACTAAAAATAATTTGATAAAATATGTGAAATTTGTAATGTTGTGTGATTTGACTATTTTACCCCTCCCCGTAGTTGCATTATGATATTTTGGGGTGTGGGACTGATTGACATGATTTTCGATCCATTTTGGTATCATTTATGTAATATTGTGGTTTTTGATGGTTTCGAGAGCCTTATTTTGAACTTATGTAAATATCTTTTGATCCGTGTGACGGATGGCCAAACGGACTGCGCAGCAGCTCTGGAATATATATTTTAGGCTAGGTAGACCTTTGGTTCGGGTCCCGGTGCACCTGAGCTCATTTCGACCTATTGGTTGGAAAGTTGGAAAATTGGAAATATGGGTGTGGGCCCCACATTTGATCGAAATGACCTCGGATGAAAAATCCAACTTCGTCAGCAGATCCAGAATGTCAATTTTTGGGTGTTAGCATGTTTGGTATGATTTTACGGCTTTTAAATCTCATTTCGACTCTCAATTTTAGAAAATTGTAATTTTGAATTTCGGGGGTGAACTTTGTGAAAACGATATTTTTTCTGAAAATCTGATATCGCCATCGCATCTGAAGCGTCGAGTTTAGTGTGGTTGCATAGTTCGTTTGCATGTATAAGACTCCGAACAAATTTCGGACACCCTGTCGAAGTCCGGAGTGGACTTTAACAAAAAAAAACTGAAGCTTTTTGGTTCATTTTAGTGAAGATTTTCTGCTCTTATAAATAGTTTTTGGATCATTTTGCTCTTTTTTTTTCATCTTGCCTTTTGAGAGTTAAACCCTAAATAATTTGGGAGCTTAAAAATAAAGTTTGTGGGGGCTTGGGAAGATAGATTAACATCTATTTCTTGGTTATATTACGAATTTAAGGTAAGAATTCGCTCTTTTCTTAATAATTTCTTGATAAATTTCTCAAAACCCCAAAAATCTTAGGGCATGAATTTAAACCAAAATTTCACTTTTTTAACTTGAATAATATTTTTTCTCATTAAATTACTAGTTTTTCATCAATTTAACCCTTAAACCAACTTTGATTCTTGATTTTAACACGGATTTCAAAAAATTTACCCAGTAAAGTTCAAAAATGGTTTTTCTTCGATTTGAACCCTATTTTTGACTCGATTTAACTTGAGTTTTCATCTGTAGGTTCCTAAAAATATGGGGAACATATTTTTGAAGTAAAGTTCCAATTTTCCCTTCTTTTTCGAAAATCCATTTTGGGGGTCCGTTTTGACCCCGGATCAAAAGTAGTAATTATGGGTGTCGTTGGTTTTGTTTTTATGCGTAGATTTTATATTTGATATTTTTAGTAGAGTTCAGGGTTGTTCGTGAAAAGTAAGGTCGTGAGTTCAAGTGTAGCGGATCGGTTTCGGCTTTCGAGGTAGGTTATGACTTAACTCTTTCAGACTGGGCTGGGTAGTAAATAAAGATACAAAATGCATGTTAAGGGTGAAAACTAATCATGAAAATGGCTATTTATGTGTTGTACCCGTGTGGGTCCTATATGTGATGTAATTGTCGAAATTGAGTTATTATGTGATATGTGTGATCGTGTGGGGTCCTATGTTATATTGATAGCCTTGAATACATGTGAATAATTGTATTGTGTTATTAAAATGCTTAATGTGGTACCATTGGTGTATTGTGATTATATTCATACTTTATTAGTATATGGGACATGTGGAAATTCGTGGATGAAACAAAAATAATGAGTGAATATTGACTTATGAGGTTGTGGAAATGTATCATTGTGGTTGGTTGTGGAAATATATCATGTGGTTGGTTGTGGAAATAGTCATTGTGATTGGTTGTGAGCATTATATCTTCATATCATACTCATTCATGAAACATTGGTACCACTGTGGCAACATCTGAGAAACACTGGTAACACCTTTTTAAAAGATATGGTAACACCTTATAAAATCCCTTTCAAGGGATGTACCGAAAAGGAGATATGAGATATATGGATTGTATATGGGTTGAAGAACCCCCCATGGGTCCTACGTTGGGAAGCTTTAGCTCCGTAGGTGTATACGAAGATTGTACGACGATCCCGGAGGTTGTGTGATGACCTCGTGCATCATTATCATCATCATCATCACATACATTACACTTACTTTATTTTGTTTATGTTGTGTTGTATTGCCTTATTGACTTGTCATCTATATATTTGTCTTATCTTCCTTTAATTGTATTTGATGATCTTGTATCTACATGTTCTCTATTGTTCTATTTATATGTGACATAATGTATACTTGTGTTCTATATCTTGGTGTGTCGTTGTAA
>NW_025825685.1:0-1147 GCF_002878395.1 Capsicum annuum | reverse complement strand
CTCTCGAAGTTGAATTTTTGTTCAGTTTTAGCTAATCTTACCATGTACCCTCACCCATTCTATACTTTCCCCATAAGAAAATAAATACAAAAAATACTAACAAATTAAATCACCAATCCCAAAATATTCCCTTATCCTAACTAATTTTTACACCTCATCCACATCCTACCCCTACCCTACCTACCCCACTCACTCTCACCCTCACGTTTTTTATTCCTTTAAACCAAATTACACAACAAAAAATATAGAAAAGAAGGGGGCCCAGAGAATAATATAGACAACACACAAAATCCATCACAAATTCACACACACACACATACACAGTACCACTTTTCCATTTTTCAAAAACAAGAATTCACTCACTGAAATTCCCATAGTACATAGACATCACTCATCTTCAAACCCACACAATTCTCTCACCATACGCGCACACCACCGCCATAGAAGACACACTCACAGAAAAGCTCACCAAAATTCATCTACACATAGAGAGTTTGCGAGAGCACACAGATGGGGAGAGGGATAATTTTAAGAGAAGAAAGAAAGGGGATCTGGGCTCTTCTTCTTTGAGCACACACAACACACAAAATCATCGAGAAACAACAAAGGCTTATCAAAATAACCCAACCAGTGCCTAAATCCCCAGACATCTCGTTAGTGTTGTTGAGTTTCAGGTAAAATCCTTAAGGAAATGGTATCTCAGTAGCTCGTTAGTCCTAAACCATCCATTTGAGCTGAGTCCAACGAGGTCTCGCCGAAAATTATCACACGGGTTCTTGGTTTCATTTTGGTTCTGGGCTGTTTTGTCTATTCTTCGCAATTTTTGTTCGAACTAGTGAAAAGCAGAGCAAAAAGTGAAATAATGAGGCTAATTTGATTCGTGGAGGTTGTCTCGAGGTGTTCAGTGTTCTCGAGGTTTTCAGTGTGGACTCTATTTTGTTCAACAGGATAATATTCGAATAAAAGTAACATCGAGGTCCGATTTTATCTTCTCTCGCTTTAATTTTTATGTTATCGTAAATGATTTGTGTGTTTGGTATGTTTGAATCTTGATTGCGTATTGGTTGATGTTGGATTTGAATCTTGAAAAAGGGAGTTGGTAATTGAAGCATGTGTTAATCATTGATTGATAAGAATGAAGTTGGGG
>NW_025825684.1:0-3386 GCF_002878395.1 Capsicum annuum | reverse complement strand
ACTACTCAAGTGAGCAGTCTTTCATAAATACAATTGACAAGTTCACATTTTAAGTACCTAAACCTAAACATTTTTCAGTCACTAATTAACTACTATAGTGACCACACTTTAGTAAATTCAAGACAGAAGTTCATATTTCAAGTACCTAAACTTAAACATTTTCGAGTAACTAATTAACTACTGAGGTGACCACACTTTAGTAAATCAATTGACAAGTTCACATTTTAAGTACCAAAAACTAAATATTTGTTACTCACTAATAAACTACTTAAGTGACCACACTTTAGTAAATTTAAAACACAAGTTAACATTTCAACTACCTAAACTTAAATATTTTTCAGTCACTAGTTCTCTACTCAAGTAACAACACTTTAGTAAATTCAATTGACAAGTTAATATTTCAAGTACCTAAACTTAAACATTTTCAAGTCCCTAATTCACTACTCAAGTGATCACCCTTTTGTAAAGTCAATTGATAAGTTCATATTTCAAGTACCGAAACTTAAACATTTTTCAGTCACTAATACACTACTCAAGTGACCACACTTTAGTAAATTTAATTGACAAGTTGTGTAATACCCCGTACATTTCTATGCTAGAACACGAACCGTTGTTCCTTTATGTGAAACCTCCTATCCTGAAATTCGTATTTTAGCACATGACTTACCATGAGTATCCTAGTGATAATAAGCTTAAGATGTGTTAAATGTATTCAAACGAGCCACTTAAGGTAATGCAAGCTAAGAGTTTTTGAATCCATCAAGTTTTAGTGTTCGATTTCATAAGGGTTATATTTGAACAAGCATAACATGATTAATATATGGTATTCTTTTATATTTCTACCTATCAAATTGTAGATAGTCAGATTAACTTTCCAACGATACCAATTTTACCAAAATCCGACACCCGAGCAAGAAGTTATGGCTTTACAAAATGGAGTGGGTCGCCTAACCAATCGCACTTGGCAACTAGAATAGGTGTGCGATAGGTTGTGCGACGCACACCTTCACATGTGTGATAAGGTGTGCCACACATACCTTAGCTTTTGCGATAAGGTATGCACCGCACACCCTAGCTTATGCGATGAGGTGTGCGATACAAACTTTGGGTTCCAGCATTGAAAACACTCCATTTTTGAGTTAGTTTGAGGACAACTAAGTCCTTTAGCACTCCTTATATGTCCCTAAACTTAACCTTATGTATTAAACTATTCCTAATAACATCATAACCTTATTATCAGTTTAAGAACATCATCCAAGAGCACGATAGGAGCAAAAAAACTAAGGTTACACAATCAAGATTGATGGTCCAATCTTTCAACAATTTCGTTACCATAAAGTATGTAGGGTTTTTCAACAAGAACACTCTTTCGTTCTTATGCCCAAAGTTGGTTTTCTTTTTCGAAGATACATGATTTTATACTTTTTCTAATGAATTTGAAGTATGAATTTATACCTTATATTGCTTTCATGAGAATGTTGATATGGTTATACATAAAGCTAAACTTTTCAGATTTAAAGTAATTTATATATATGTCTATGATATAAAATATAAATTTTGAAGGTTTTATTGTGATATTGATATATGGGTCTTTAAACCCTATTTGAGATTGTTATTTTTGTGAAATCATGTGTTATAAGAATCTTGAGAATTGAATGAATTGACATGATGTAGAAAGATTTGACCTTTTGGGTCGTGAAAGAGTTGATTTTGAACCTAAGTGAGAAAAAGAATACACACCATTTGATTGAATTATGATAAAAGAGGTAGTATATTGGCTCCCAATACAAAGTATTAAATTGTGTAAGGTGGATTTTCTTTTAAAAATTCTGAGCGAAGTACGAGAGTAGTATTTAGCACCGAGTGGGGAAGTGAGGTACTTCCCTAGAACTACGTGCCCCCGTAGGATGTGAGCCTGAGGCTGATATAGTGATCACTAGTGAATAAATGAATCTCGGGACCCATTTTTGGGGCTTTACAAGTTCACATTTCAAGTACCTAAACTAAACCATTTTTGAGTAACTAATTAACTAATCAAGTTACGATAGTTTAGTAAGTTCAAAACATAAGTTCAAATATCAGGTACCTAAACTTATACATTTTGGAGTCACTAATTAACTACTGAGGTGACCACACTTTAGTTAACTTAAAATACACATTTCAACTACCTAAACATAAACATTTTTGAGTCACTAGTTCACTACTCAAGTAACCAAATATAGTAAATTCAAATGAAGAATTCACACTTCAAGTACCTAAACTTTCTCATTTTCGAGTCACTAATTCACTACTCAAGTCACCACACTTTAGTAAATTCATGTGACAAGTAAACATTTTAAGTATGTAAACCTAAACATTTTTTAGTCATTAATTAACTACTCAAGTGACAACACTTTAGTAATTCAAAACAAAAGTTCACATTTCAGTTACCTAAACTTAAACATTTTTGAGTTACTAATTAACTACTCAATGATCACACTTTAGTAAATTCAAAACACAAGTTCACATGTATACTACCTAAACTTAAAGATTTTTGAGTCACTAGTTCATTACTCAAGTGACCACACTTTAACAAACTCAATTGACAAGTTCATATTTCAAGTACCTAAACTTAAACTTTTTCGAGTCACTAATTCACTTCTAGAATGACCACATTTTATCAAATTCAATTGACAAGTTCACATTTAAGTACCAAAAGTTAAACATTTTTGAGTAACTAATTAACTACATAAGTGACCACACATTAGTAAATTCAAAATACATGTTCACATTTCAACTACCTAAACTTAAACATTTTCAAGTAACTTGTTCACTACTAAAGTATGCAAATTTAGTAAATTCAGTTGACAAGTTCACATTACAACTACCTAAACTTAAACATTTTCTAGTCACTAATTCTCAACTCAAATTACCACACAATAGTAAATTCAACTGAAAAGTTCATATTTAAAATTCCTAAACTTGAACATTTTTGAGTTACTAATTAACTACTGAAGTGACCATAATTTAGTAAATTCAAAACACAAGTTCACAATTCAACTATCTAAACTTAAACATTTTCAAGTCACTAGTTCACTACATAAGCCACCAAATTTAGTAAATTCAATTGATAAGTTCACATTTAAAGCACCTAAACTTAAACATTTTCGAGTCACAAATTCACTACTCAGGTGGCCAGACTTTAGTAAATTCAATTGACAAGTTCACATTTCAAGTACCTAAACATAAACATTTTTGATTCACTAATTCACTACTCAAGTGACCACACTTTAGTAAATTCAAAACACAAGTTCAAAATTCAACAACCTAAACTTAGACATTTTTGAGTCACTAGTTCATTACTCAAGTGACCACACTTTAGTAAATTTAATTGACAAGTTCACATT
>NW_025825683.1:0-3411 GCF_002878395.1 Capsicum annuum | reverse complement strand
GTAAGTCTTTCTCTATGCATATGAAAATAACAATATATTCAACGAACATTGAAAAAGGAAAAAAATCAGACTTCACTATTTTTTATTTCAAACAGTGAAAAATTGAAACAAAGCATAATGAAAAATATTTTTGAGTAATGTAAATTTTTAAGAAATGTAAATATTTTAAGTCATGTGAATATAAGTGTTGTTGGGCTGGAGAAGAGGGGTGGAGATGGGGGCATAAGTCACATTTGTCATTTTTCGAAAAATGACTTCCCTTGGTCCATGAGGGAAGTCATTTTCCCTCAAATAGAGGAAAACGAGTTATCTTGGAAAATGTTTTCCCAATATTTTACTACAATCAAATAAGGAAAAATAGAAAAATATTTTCCAGAAAATATTTTCCATCATAGCAAACACACCCTTAATTAAAGACTCGAAGTACTCTCAACTTATTTTTCTTAAGTTACTTCATCACCACAACCAACTTTTATTCTTATTATAGAATAGACTTTTGTCAGACTTTCATTCGTTTGGCTACAGACGACGGCTTAGCTAAGGCTAGTGAGAGCGTAGGCCAACTTATTGCTTACCACCATGATTTAAGCTTTAATTTATGTGGTATATTGTATTTATAAGGAATTAGGGATCGTTTGGTAGAGTGTATAAGAATAATGCAAAATATGGGGTATTAGTAATGCTTGTATTAGTAATGCTTGTGTTAGTTATGTGTGCATTAGTTATGCTTGTATTTTTCTTATGCAGTGTTTGGTTCGATGTATTAAAAAAACACATGAATTACATATAAGGCTGCTTATCGGTTGGATCACTTGGATAATTATGCTTAACGGTTCGGCTTATTGGTCATCGATTTTTAAATATACTAATTCGCTAGCCACCCAATAAGATAACGATTGATTCGGTATCGGATTAGCAATTAACGGACGGTTATCGGATGGTGTAATGGATAAATTTAAGAGAGAATGAAATATCATGCGATTATTGGTAGTTCCTCCGTTTCTTCACCGACTAAGTTATTTGTATACTATGATTGATCTATTTATCAATCTTTTAGGCTTCTTGAGTTTTGTTCATGTAGTTATTTAATAGGTTAAACATCGAATCAAATAAGAATTTTCTTCTAGACCTAAAATGTCTGTAGAAACATTTTTAATTATTAGATTGACAGAAAAAAATTAAAACTTTAATATTATTTGAATTTATATGTTTTATATCAAACTTTGTGAAAGACACATTTGGATTGTTTCATTTTTATTGAAGTCCTTTTGTGTTGTCATGAATAATTTATGTTTTGGTTTAAGAATTAAATTCAAATTTTCTTTACATTTTAAGGAGTCTGACTGTACTTTATAGTTAGATGTCACAAGAAGTGACATTTATTTTCTAAATAAAAAAGAGAATGAAATAATAAATAGAGTTTTATATGTTGGATTGACACAATATATATATATGGGTAAAAATATAGTTAATGATAATTCTTAATGGGTTAACGGTTTATCCGATAAGAAAATTGAGTAATCCGTCCCCACACCAATAAGCCATTAATTATAAAATTTTGATCCGTTCTCCAACTAATAATTCAATAACCCATTACCAATTAACCAATAAACTAATTTTACGGTTGGGTTAACGGTTATGGTTTGATTTTGAACAACCCTAATTACATAATTTCTAAAAATATTTTTTTTTTACATCATACCCTCAATATATATGTTGGAAAGGGTGTAAATATTTTTGAGGAGTAATAGGGTCTTTAAGCATGTTAAAGCATGGACTAGATTCATTGCATTATTAATGTCATGGATTTTGATGTATTGGAATACACACCTCAATACACAATAGAGTGTATAACTAATGCTTGCATTAGTTATACATAGGGTAAAAAGGTATACTAAATAAGGTACTACTAATACACATTAAACTAATGCATACATTAACATTTCAATACAGTCTACCAAACGACCCCTAATAGACAAAATTATTTGTCACTTTTGATTCAAAATCCCAAGAAACTTAGTCATATACTATACAAAGAGAAGTCTTTACCAATAAATTTGTTGTCTATTTTCGGAGTTCCTGACTTGAAAAGACACTAACAAGCTGCTACTGAGTGTGAACCAAATCAAGCAGATAGAATTAAGTGTAAGTTGACGTTTATAATATACAAATAAAGTTGACCCTAAGCCGGATCCAAATACATTTAAGTTGGAGAAGATTGAATCAATAAGATCGTATTATGATCAAAGTCTTGTCACCTTACTTGTTTGGGTTTTTTTTTTTGGTTTCCCAAGGTATCCCTACAGCCGGCAGTCGTGAAACTAATCTCCCGTTCCTACTGTCAACGCATTAAGCGGTAGGGAACTGGCCACAAAGTTCTTTCCATTCACCAAAGGTGGAGATCGAACCCCTAACCTCTTGCTTAAGGGGTGAGGTGTTGAACCACCATACCAACCCTTGTGGTTACTTTTTTGGGGTTTGAGTAAGGAAAGAGTTTACACATACGTCTTTAATTGGATCTAGCTTCCCTCTATTAGTCATCCGCTCCATTTTTTCAAGCTTTTATTTAGGTGAAAGACACGTGACATAGATATGAATTAAAGGTTGAGATTTAATTATCCAGAGTGAAATCCTAACTATGGTTAGATTTACAAATATTATCTTTTTTACTCTTAAAATATTTTGACTATGCCATAATTTTAGCAAAAATATCATTCATTTGTATATAATTTAAAACGCTCTCTCTTTCTGCTTAAGAATATTTGTTTTATTGGTGAAAAATCAAAAACATATTTTTTTATATTTTGTGTTCATCTTTAGTTTATGTTGGTGGTTGGTTATTTATAAGAATATATATTCGTTTTTAATTTTAAATTTTATAAACATTATATTTTATTCTTCTTAATATTTATATATCTCACATTAAGTTATTTCTTGGGGCACTTAAAGAAAATAACCTATATTTCAGCAAAATGGGAGTGCTTTTAGCCTAAATTTCAAATTACAATTCATAGCCTCTCGTTCTCTTTTTTCTTCTTTTCTTTTCTTTTTTTTCTTTTTCATTTATTGCATCTCTTCTATCTCTAGCTTCTACTTCTTTTTTTTTTTTTTTTTTTAGCTTCCTTTTTTTTTGTTCTTTCTCATCTTTTTCTTTTTGGGTTGTATTTTACGTGGCATCTTAGATTTTTTTTTTTTAAAATTAAGTTAACAACTACGTTAGTCTAGGAAGAGAATTATGGTACACTAGCAAATGGCATGCCATAAATGTCTTATATACTACACATTTATGGCATGCTACTTCAGCTGTCTCAACCGTAATTACTATATCATCCCTAATTAATTATTATAAGTCATCTCAGTATTAAAAAATTATTATGAAGTCATTTAAGTATTAAAAAATTATTATAAAAT
>NW_025825682.1:0-2284 GCF_002878395.1 Capsicum annuum | reverse complement strand
CCGTTTATCCATCCAAATGGCCACGAAAATATAAACGGACCACACTGCGATGATTCCCAACCTTTCTGTCATGTTTCAGTCAAATTTTGGTCCATGGCACACCCGAAACCCGGACCCACCCCCAAAACAGTTGGCTATAGCATATCGATTAGGCCAAAAAATGCCCCGTTTGTGCCGTTTCGCCTGTTTGTCCACCCAAATGGCCACAAAAATTTAAACAGACCATACTAGAATGATACTCAACATTCCTTGGCACGTCCCGGTCAATTTTTGGCCCACAGAACGCCCGGACTCTAGGCTCACCCCTGAAATCGCTGTCTATAGCTCACCGATATGGCATGAAAATGCCCTGTTCTTGCCATTTCGCTTGTTTGTCCACCCAAATTGCTGTAAAATTAAAAAGAACCATACTAGGATAATCTCCAACCCCTTTTCCATGCCCCGGTCAATTTTTAGCCCACAGAACGCTCGAACCCCGGTTCCACCCCCAAAACTGTGGGCTATAGCACACTGATTTGGCCTGAAAAGGCCCTGTTAGCGCCATTTTACCTATTGGTGTACCCAAATAGCCACAAAAATTAAAACGGACCATACTGGGACGATCCCCAACCTCCTTGTCATACCCCAGTTGATTTTCGATCCACGGCATGCTCGGATCCCAAGCCCACCCATAAAATTGTGGGCTATAACATACCGATTTGGTTTGAAAATGCCTCATTCGCGCTACTTTGCCCGTTTGTCCACATAAATGGACACAAAAATTTAAACGGACCATAATGGGATGATCCCCGACCACCCTGGCACACCCTAGTTGATTTTTAGCCTACAGCACGCTCAAAACCTAGGCCCACCCCAAAACCGTAGGCTATACCACATCGATTTGGCCCAAAAATGTCTTGTTCGCACTATTTCGCTAGTTTGTCCACCCAAATGGCCACAAAAATTTAAACAGACCACACTGAGATGATCCCCAACCTCCCTGGCATGCCCTGGTCAATTTTCGGCCCACAGCACACTCGGATCACAGGCCCACCCCTAAAACCATGGGCTGTAGCACAGATTTTGCCAGAAAATGCTCTGTGCGCACTATTTTGCCCCTATGTTGAACGAAAGAGCCACAAAAAATTAAACGGACCACACTGGGACTATCTCCAACCACCCTAGCATGCCCTAGTCAATTTTTGGCCTACAACATACTCGGACCCTTAGTCAACCCCCAAAACTATGGGATATAGCACCCCGATTTGGCTCGAAAATGCCCCATTCACCCGTTTGTCCACCCAAATATCCATAAAAATTTAAATGGACCATATTGGGATGATCCTCAACCTCCCTGGCATGCCTCAATTGATTTTCGATCCACAGCATGCCTTGACCCCAGGCCCTCCTTTAAAACTGTGGGTTATAGCACACCGATTTAGCTAGAAAATGCCCCATTCTCGTTGTTTTACCCATTTTTCCACCCAAATGGACACGAAAATTTAAACGGACCACACTGGGATGATCCCCAACTTCCCTGGTATGCCCTAGTTAATTTCTATCCAACAGCACGCCCGAACATAGGTCCCACCCCCAAAACCATGGGCTATAGCACACCGATTTAGCCAAAAAATGCCCTGTTCAACCGTTTGTACACCTAAATGGCCATAAAAATTCAAACAAACAATAATGGGATGATCCAAACCCTCCTAGCACACACACCCCGATCAATTTTTGAGGCCACAACACGCCTTGAACCCGAGCCCACTTCCAAAACCGTTGGCTATAGCACATCGATTTGGCCCGAAAATGCCCCATTCGAGCTGTTTTGCCCGTTTGTCCACCCAAATGGCAACAAAAATTTAAACGGATAACACTAGAATGATTTCCAACCTCCTTGGCATGCCCCGATCAATTGTCGGCCCATAGCAACCCCAGACA
The DNA here is from genome assembly GCF_002878395.1 of Capsicum annuum. Lineage (NCBI taxonomy): Eukaryota > Viridiplantae > Streptophyta > Magnoliopsida > Solanales > Solanaceae > Capsicum > Capsicum annuum. The sequence goes on along the minus strand of NW_025825682.1, from coordinate 364 downwards.
CTGAGCCCACCCCTAAAACCGTGAGCTATAGCACACCAATTTAGTCCTAAAATGGCCTGTTCAACTGTTTGTACACCCAAATGGCCACGAACATTAAAACGGACTACACTGGGATGATCCCCAACTCCTTAGAAGGCTTTGGTTGATTTTTGGCCCATAGCACGCCCTCGCCCACCCCCAAAACCGTGGGATATAGCACACTGATTTGGCTCGAAAATGTCCCATTCACCCGTTTGTCCACCCAAATATCCAGAAAAATTTAAACGGACCATACTGGGATGATCCTCAACCTCCCTGGCATGCCCCGGTTGATTTTTGATCCACAACACGCCTTGACCCCAGGCCCACCTTTAAAACCGTGGAC
>NW_025825681.1:0-1405 GCF_002878395.1 Capsicum annuum | reverse complement strand
ATTCTCTCAACTTCTATATTTTCTTTGATTTTTATTTTTTAATATTTGTCTTCATTTTCTTCTTTTTTCGCAATTTTTATAATTTTTGTTCTTTTCATTGTTTTCTTTCATTCAAGCTACATCTCATGAGCAAGAGTTAACACTATCACATTATAAAGGCAAGACTTATGACTTCAAACAACAAGCTATGTTTCATGGGCAAGAGCTGACACTACCACATTATGTTTTTATTTATGAGATGTTCTACAACTATTGCCTTAGAGGCAACACTTAGCTCAAGGACTTACAAACTACAAATTATGCCCCACAGGCAAGAGTTAACTTTACCACATTATATTTTCATTTATGAGATGTTCTACAACTATTGCCTTAGAGACAAAACTTAATTAGCTCAGGGACTTTCAAACTACAAATTATGCCCCACGGGTAAGAGTTGACTCTACTATGTTATGTCTTCATTTATGAGATGTTCTACAACTCTTGCCTTAGAGGTAGTCAAAGATTTTCAAACAATAAATTATGCCCCACGGGCAAGAGTTGACACTACCACATTATGTCTTCATTTATTAGATGTTCTACAACTCTTGCCTTAGAGGCAAGACTTAACTCAAAGACTTTCAAACTACAAATTATGCTTCATGGGCAAGAGTTGACACTAACACATTATGTCTTCATTTATGGGATGTTCTACAACTCTTGCCTTAGAGGCAAGACTTAATGAGCATAAGGATTTTCAAATAATAAATTATGCCCCACGGATAAAAGTTGACACTATCACATTATGTCTTCATTTATGAGATGTTCTACAACTCTTGCCTTAGAGGCAAGACTTAGCTCAAGGACTTTCAAAAAATAAATTATGCCCCACGGGCAAGAGGTGACACTACCACTTATTTATGAGATATTCTACAACTCTCACCTTAGAGACACGATTTATGTCAAAAATGTTCAAAGAACTTCGTAACAATAATTCATGCCCTTAAATTTGCTTTGATGTGAAAAAAAAATTTCTTTGCGGATTATCTAATTTTTTATTTATTAGCAAAATATAATAGAAGTTGAGAAAAAAAAACGATCAAATAACTAGAGAAATAAAAAGAAAATTGAGAAAAAAAAAAAGGAAAGATAAAGATCAAGAAAAAAATGAAGAATTAAAAAAATTAAGAAAAATAAAAATGAGAGGAAAATTAAAAATAAAGTTTGAGAAAAATAAGGGGGAAAAGAGAACTGAAAAAAGAAAAAAACGATCAAACAAAATAGAGAAATAAAAAAAAAGATTGAGAAATAAAAGGCAAGAAAAAATAAAGATTAAGAAAAAAGCGAAGAATTAAAAATTTTGAGAAAATAAAAATGATATGAAAAATAAAAATAAAGTTTGAGAAAAATGAGGGGGAAAAAAAGAACT
>NW_025825680.1:0-1499 GCF_002878395.1 Capsicum annuum | reverse complement strand
CAATTTATTTTAATTGGGTCACAACTAAAATTAAATTGGCCACAATTACAATGCAATTGACCAATTGATTTTCAATTTGATCGAAAATTAAATAAAATTGACCAACTCTTAAAGGAAATGGGGATATTTATTAAATAACACCAATACACAAAATATTCGATTTCAATCCATTTCCTTTTTACCAACCCAATTCACAACAACACTGTTCTGGCCTAAATTCCATTCTTTCCTTTCAGCAGCCCAAAACAATCCATTCCCTCAACAGTCCCTTTACTTAATTAACCTCTCCAAGCCTAACACTAAACCACCAAACCGGCCCATTCCCATTTATTTTCTCTCCTCCAACAACATACAGCGAAAAATCGACAATAACCATATCAATCACGATAACAACAACAATTTCCACGCAATAATCCGAACCAACCTCAACCAACGTCGCCATCGAACCCCACAACGGCGACCCAATGCCGGTATCTGAGACACGCGCGTGAACAATAACACCGATGACAACAACCAAATCAATGGCGACCTGGGTTCCAACCCGAAGTCAACCCAAAAATCCCCAAAGGTTCATCTAAATGTCTATATCTTTCCACCCTCATGTGATTAACACGTTTTTAGTACGAAATCAATCTCAAAACTTCTAGAATTTTTCCAGGTGGCAGCCAAATCGATTTTCAAAGAATATTCCTCAAGAAATTCATTGGGAATTTATTTGATTTGGTACAATGAAGGTACAATTGTTCTCAATTTCGATTGGTGGAAAGGGAATTTCATTTTCTTCTCAAGATTCCCAAATTCAAAATTCCTTCGAGAATTCCAAAATTGAGTACATGAACATGTTTAAATTTGGTCCTCATCCAAAAATTTGAAAAGATCTCACTTCAAATATTTCAAAATTACCCCTGAAATTCCCTATCACACATCATTAGAGGGCAGAAGCTGAACCCCAACCATTTCTATGAAAAAACACGTTTAGGAGCAAAATTGAAGGAGGGGGGGAGGGGGTGGGGGAGGAGAAAAAATTACTCTAAAGCAAAAGTGGTATTTTTTAGTAAAAATATTTTTCAAAAACATGGTTGACTACTCGGAGTCCTCGAAATCACCGCAAAGTTTCCTGTGGTGTCATTTCGGTGTTAACTCGAGTCTCATTTTGCTACTCCAAAACAGACAGGTACCACTTCGCCCATTTTTGATTTTGATATTTTCTTCTTTCTTGTCGTTCTATAGTCGTATAATAGTGTTCTAGACTTTTGTAGGACGCTGTGGTTATTTATTGCAGAGGCTTTGAAAGTCGTAGGTCGTGATGGCGACTGATTGATTTTTTGCTCATGTTTTCGTAATCTCTATTGAAATCCCCATGTACTACTGTTTCAATCTTTTTTTTCCCATCCAAGTTTTTTTCTTATATAATAAAACATCTATGGGTATTGGAATGATAATATTTTTTTATTTTTTTTCTTCATAAGAGGTTGGTTGACTATTTCTGCTCATGTGTC
>NW_025825679.1:0-2151 GCF_002878395.1 Capsicum annuum | reverse complement strand
TAATCTGTTTCAGTCTTGCATACTACAAACAGAAGATTTTACAAGTAGCAAGGAAAAAATTAAACCCATGCTTATTTTTGAGGTCTTACTTACAGATAATATATAGCACCACACACATTGAAGAACCTAAATAAGGATGAGAGAACCAAACGAACTACCTATGTGCACAAACAGCTCTTCAATAACAAAAGGACGTGTTGTTTTTTGATCAAATTATGTACATAAGGAAAAGTTATGTAAGGCCAAATGGTGTCCTTGGCCGACCAAAATATTGAAAGACCAAAAAGAAAATTGTTATAAGTAACTTCGGTGATGTTTATTCTGGTCATAGAGTTGGAGAAAGGAATAAGACTGACGATGATGAGAACAAAATGGCCAACTTAGCAACTGATTACCTGGTGGAGATTCCGAGCGAAGATACTATTGGTAAGAAGGATTAAGTGTTTACTTCTGCACACCCAAAGTTAGAGTAAAAGTATCATTTCTTCTAGACTATGTTTGTTTATGATATCGACATGCCCTTGAAAGGAGATACACAATAAATTTATATATGAATTCACCAATAGAAATCAATACCATAACAATATCAAAATCCCCAATTTTTTTCTTAACAGAAGTTAGGGAACCAAAATCTCACAAGTTAAGGAAACTAAAATCAATCGAAATCCCTAATTTTTTTCTTAGCAGAAGTAAAGGAGGCAAAAATCAATCAAAATCTATTCACTAATAGAAATCAAACGCAGGAATTCTCTTTCAATTTTTCCACAGTTATTTTTATCTTTTCTTAGGAAAAAGAGAAGGTCAGAAGAATTCACTAATAGAAATGAAGAAGAAATAACTTACCAGAAGTTGAAGAAGCCAAAATCAATAAAAAAACCCAATTTCAAAGGTCTTCTCTTCCAAATTTTTCACAGGGATTTTCTTTTCTTTTTTAAGAACACAAAAGAGAGTAGATTTTTTTGGTTTGGTAACTAGTGAAAGGCTAAGTGAGTAAACAGGTGGAAACAATAGTGACCACATATATTCTGTATATGTGTATTATACGTCGATAGCAAACTTAGGGAAAAACTCTTCATTGTAAGAGTAATTACGCAAGGACCATTGATACGGGATAAAATAGCGGCAACCCAACTTTTCATTTATATATAAGAGTAATATAAGAAAAATAAGAGTAATACATGGAGAATTAGCTAAACTGAGAACAATTAATTCATGATAAGCAAATTAAGATTTATTCATCACTAAAAATGGGGAATTTAGCTATGCATAATAAAAGGAATAGAGGGTATACCAGAATTACTAGCTAGCTAGATCTGACATAAAATTAAACACCTACAAGGAATTGGTAAGATTCAATTGCAGAAACTCAACATATGGTTTAACCCACACTTAAGAATTTGATTATAAAATTGCAAAAATTATTATCCAAGTTGAATTAAGGTTTGAAAATAAAAAATTTCTTTTTATGGCACGCATTAAACGGGCTGAGTCGGGCTCGCCAAATCGTTTAGCGATGCACCAAACTGACTAGCTCTCTAAACTGGCTTCCAACCTTTAGCTTTTCTCTTAAATCTGTTAACTTCAATTATGATGTAGAGCTTCGCCAACTATATTTGCCAAAGTTCTCCTTTGCTTGCCAAAACTTCTTGTATAGGGCCTGATTTTCTGCTTATTTTGGCTTAGTCGCAGAGCATCTCGATTACTCGCCAAATATTTTGGTAGTCTATCTTCAACACTTACTCTTATCTTCACCTTCTTGCTTTCTTTTCCCTCTGTATACTTTTTGAGTGAACTTTTGACTTCAATTCCTCAAATTAATATTAGAATTGGCTCAAAATGACATTGAAGATATCAATTTTCTGTCCAATCTAATATACATGCAAGAAAGTTATTTTGTTATAAAATAAGAAAGAATAAATAACAAGAGTGGAGAGTAAGATTGTAAACATGAACAAAACCCCTCTCTAAAATTTACTCTTAATCTGAGTAAAAGATGGATGTTTCAAATCCTAATAGATATCTAGATCTTGATAGACATTCATTATAATGTAAATATATTTATAACACTCCCCTTGAATGTCTAATTGGTAGATAATATGCCTTGTTAAAATCTTACTAGAAAAAACCCATTAGGAAAAAATATCTAGTGAA
>NW_025825678.1:0-2945 GCF_002878395.1 Capsicum annuum | reverse complement strand
GCAAGTTGTCTGACCTAGTAGGGCACTACTTCCAATGCCACCAGTGGTCAGCTCTAGAATAGATTGTATGCACTCCAGTCCCATCAAGATTAGGAAAGTTCCCCTGACGTAGTGACGGTTATGTTATAGGTATTTCATTTTCATGTTTATGCTTTATTAGAACCCAGAGCTTCACTTTTCTTTGTAACTCCTTATATAGCAATCGATTTTGATGTTAGTCCCAAATCTTTAGCAAAACTATTCTCAGCGTCTACTCTAATAGGTGTCTCTATTGTATCCAGGAGAGTATACAGGAACTTCCCGATTATAGTATCCCAGAAAGTCACCTCAGCTAATCATGTGGAGTTAGACATGACTGATTTTGATGCCATTTTTAGCATGGATTAGCTCCACTAGTGTTATTCCTCAGTTGACTACAGAAAAAGAGTTGTTCTATTTTAGTTTCCTAATGAACCAGTTATTGTATGGAGGATTAGTACCTCAATTTTTAGGGGTAAAATTGTTTCTTATCTTAAGGGAAAAAAATTATATCTATGGGGTGCATGTACCATCTTTTTTGAGTCAAAGACTCTTGTTCTGAGACTCCTAGTCTCGAGTCAATTTCAGTAGTAAAGGAATTTCCAGATGTGTTACCTAAAGACCTTCTCAGAGTTTCTTTTGAAAGGGAAATTGACTTCGAAATAGATCTCATCCTAGATACCCATCCTATCTCTATTCCACATTAAAAAATGGCTCTAGCTAAGCTTAAGGAGTTGAAATATCTCTTAGACAAGGGTTTCATTAGGCTGAGTGTTTCCCCATAGGGTGCACCAGTTCTTTTCATGTGTAAGAAAGATGGTTCTCTCAGGATGTGTATCAATTACCATCATTTGTTCAAAGTCACAATTAAGAATAAATATCCATTCCCCAGGATTAATGACTTGTTGTAATACCCCATACTTTTTCCTAGCTAATTTTATCTCAAGAATGTCTAGTATTAGCTTCTAGAGATTAGAGAAGATAAGGTGCTAGAATTCATCAACCTCAGGCAGGGCAATATGATAGTGAAAGAGTATTCTCTTATGCTTACTCAATTAGCTAGATATGCCCCTCATGTGGTTACAGATAGCAGGGCAAGGATGATTAAGTTCATTTCAGGGGAGAATGATAGCATAGTTAATGAGTGTAGAACTGCCATGCTAAATAGTGATAGGACTTTAGCCAGGCTCATGACTCATGCTCAGCAAATAGAGGAGAAAAATATTAAGATGAGGGAGAAGCAGAATAAGAGAGCGAAGACAGGTAGTTTCAACTTTGCTCAGCCTAACTCAGAAGAAGGAAACCGTTCTCAGTTTCTTCCTAAGTCATCAGTTCCAGCACCTTCTTCAGCCAGTGCTCCAAATCCTAAGTTCAGAGAGGGTAACAAAGATAAAGCTCCAGGCTCTAAGTCCTAGGGCAGTGTTAGTAGTTCCCACACGTATCCTCTTTGTCAGACTTGTGGCAAGCACTATCAGGGTATTTGCAGAGTTTTAGTGGTATTTGTTTTAGATATGGTAAGCCAGGCCACCGAGTTAGAGACTATCCTCAGCCAGGTCCTCAAGGTCAATAGAATTGCTCCTTAGCTCAGTTCGGTCACCCATATCAGCAAGGTGCCACCTCCAGTGCTACTAGTGGGCAATGCCTAAATCATCTCTATGCTCTTTAATCCCGACAAGATCAAAAAAATTCTCCTAATGTGGTTACCGGTATGTTACATATCTTTTATATGCATGTTTATGCTTTGCTTAATCCAGGAGATTCTTTGTCTTTTGTCACTCCTTATATAGCAGTCGATTTTGGAATCAGTTCTAAAATTATAGCAGAGCCCTTTTCAGTCTCTACCTCAGTGGGTAAAACCATCATAGCCCGGTGGGTATACAGGAACGCCCAGTTATGATATCTTAGAAAGTCACCTCAGCACACTTAGTCAAATTAGAGATGACTGATTTTGATGTCATTCTCGGCATGGACTGGCTTCATTCATGCTATGCCATAGTTGACTGCATAAACAGAATAGTCTAGTTTCAGTTTCTGAATGAACCATCCTAGAGTGGAAGGGTAGTATATCCGCTTTTAGAGGTCAGCTTATTTCCTACCTTCGGGCACAGAAAATAATATCTAAAGGATGTGTCTCTCATCTAGTTTGAGTTAAGGACACTAGCTCTGAAACTCCCAATCTTGAATCAGTCCCAGTTGTAAACGAATATTTAGATATATTTCCCAAAGATCTTCCTAGTATTCCTCCCGAAAGGGAAATAGACTTCGGCATTAATCTTCTTCTAATTACTCAGCCTATATCTATTCTGCCATACAGAATGGCACTAGCAGAACTCAAAGAACTGAAACAACAATTGAAGGATATCTTAGATAAAGGATTCATCAGGCCTAGCATTTTCTCATGAAGTGCTTCAGTATTATTCGTACGCAAGAAAAATGATTCTCTTAGGAAGTGTGTAGACTACCATCAACTTAATAATATTATGGTCAAGAATGAGTATTCTCTTCCCAGAATCAATGACTTGTTTGATCAACTTCAGGGTGCTAATTATTTCTCTAAGATAGACCTCAGATCCGGCTATCATCGGCTTAGAGTTAGAGAATGTGACATTTCGAAAATAGCTTTTTGTACTCGGTATGGTCATTTTGAATTCTTAATTATGTCCTTTGGTCTTACCAATGCCCCAGCAATTTTTATAGAATTGATGAACTGTGTGTTCAAGCAATACTTGGATATGTTCGTCATAGTCTTCATAGATGATATTTTGGTTTATTTCCGTAGTGAGCATGATCATGCAGACCATCTCAAAACAGTACTTCAGACTCTCAAAGATCATCAGCTATTTTCCATATTCAGTAAGTATGAATTTTGGCTAAGGACAATAGCATTCCTTGGTCATATCATTTCCGGTGATGACATTAGAATGGAT
>NW_025825677.1:0-4973 GCF_002878395.1 Capsicum annuum | reverse complement strand
CTTGTGCACATCCAAAGTTGGAGGGCATAGATGCGAGTTGAGGCCAAATTAAAGGACGTGCTTATGTATTATGCTGCAAAAAAACAGGAAGTGCCACTCGTAGGATTGGCTAAATATTGATATTATAGTCAAACAGAGGTGATGACTACGAAACCACTGCCAATAACTATCTTTCCGTTCTCTTCTAACAGTGTCGTGACAGAGCCAACCAAAATATTCATAACACTTTTAGCCAGTATAAAAAATGTTTTGCTGAATCTCAATACGTCCATTATTAAATTAAAATTCTGGTTTTAAGCCTCCCCAAATCCTCCCCCCTGCACACATCAGAGAAAACATAGAATGCACTTTTACTATCTCTGCATACTATTTACCATTTGAAATTATTAATTCATAATTGTGATCAAAAGCCATGAAATCATAATTCTACACCAGCATCCAGCAAAAAGAGATTCATGTTGGAGAAAAATTTGAAGTCCTGTCCCAGATGATGCTACAAGGTCTAAGAGACTCAGAACTTGAAATTAAAGCCAGAGCAAACTAGAACATCCAAATCGAAGAAAACTAACACATGTAACATATAAAACTTGTATTTCACACTTCAGGTTCTGCTAACTATAGTTACTCTTCGATACCTGTGTGTAGTTGGAAACCAAAACAATCCTATCATCTGTTTTCTGACGAAGTTGAGACAGAAGTCGGGCTAAGACATTCATTTTCCCTGACAGTTCAACCAACAACCCAGCTCCACCAGTCCATGAGCAACACCTAGCAGATAATTAGTAAGGCCATTTATTTATTTGGAAAAAGTTCAAGCTGAAGATGATTTTCAGAAAGACAATTGGATAAAACAGCTTACCTTCCAGAAAACATTTTTGGAGGGAAAAAGCGGATGCAGTCCTCAAAACCAGATGTCCCTGGACTTCCACTTCGTATCGTGTCGCATATCAGCTTCATATATTTGACATTAGTAAGCACTAGTTTGTTACTAGGAAATTGAATGAACACAAGATGGATAATATCAAGGTTAGGAATTTTTGGCATTTTCTGGTGCTATGAAAGTCATAAGGAAAAGCAGTAACAAGTTAACACAAGAGAGGTGGGTCCCCAGGGCTTTGGTTCCATGGTAAGGACACAGCACATGATGTGGGGATTACGTACATGTCACGAGTTCAAACACTGCCCCAAACAAAGCCTAGTATTTAATTAGGAGGAGGGTGGAGGGGCAAACTCATACTCCCCGGAGTTTCTAAACTGTGAGTTGGGCCAGAAGCTCACAGGAACTTTCTTTGATATCAAAAGGAGAAAGTTAACAACAAGAACTATCCTAAAATTTTTGATCTCCAAAATTCAAATCCTCGAGATAATTCATTTTATTGAGGTTCCTGCAAGCATTGTTCATTAACTTTGAAAATTGAACAAAATGGATTATGTCTTTGCTATGTTGGATAAGAAATTTCTTACCTCCTATTTGGGATTACAACTCTGTTATCATATGACAGTAAAAAGGAAAATCTGTAACAAGGTAAAGCAAGGACAATTCAAGAGTTCTTTCTTTCCAAAGTTTCCAATCATAAAGAATTAGTATAAAGCAGACCACCATTAACTTCACCACTATCTTGCGAAATGTAAAAAGCTCTTAACACCTATTTTGTATAAAGCAATATTTTCAGATATATTGTCAAGGTATCAACATGAAGCAATAGTTTCAGGTAAATTTTCAAGGTATCAACATTAAAAAAATGATTTAAGGTACATCTTATAAGTATCAGTTTTCTCTTTCTTTCATTGTTTTGTGTTCCGTCAAAATATGAAACTTAAGACAAAGTAGGGGAAAGTATTTAACATATATAGAGAGTGTTTGGATTGGCTTAAAAGCTTGTCAAACCAGCTTAAAAACATTTTTTGACTTATTTGGGTGTTTGGCACACAACAAAAGTGCTTAAAAATAAGTATTTTTAAGCTAAAATAAGCCAAAAGCTATAAATTGGTCTACCCCAACTTATTGCTTTTGGCTTAAAATCTATTTTAAGTTTGACCAAGTAATTTACTTCATTATCCTTTGCATGTTCTTGAAACTCCTAAAATATCCTTCCCTACTCTAACTTATTCTTCCATTTCTTGCTCTCTCCCATGACTGCTCTCTATCATAGTTTATATTTTTTTTCTTTGCACTTTGTAATGTTATGATTGATTAGTTTATTTCGTTATTCAAATTTTATTATTCAAAGATTTTATTAATTAAAAAATATTAAATATTATTTGAAAAGGTCTGTGGGTGGAGGCAGAACATATTCCTCTTCCATCACAATGAATGTCACTTTGATTTAAATATTTTCGTGACAGAAAAGATTGATAAGAAAATTCTTCTTATTTTTGTTGTAATTAATAATTTTATATTGCAGTGAAAATTATTTTTTTGCTATTTTTCAGTTTCATACAATGTTTTCAATAAACAATCAGAAATTATTAGAAAATAATTTTATCCACAAATTACAAATTACTAATCATATTTACAAATTACCATATTTCAGCTTCTGTGATAAAAAAAATTACTAATCATTATCTTGAAATTTTAAATTTTAGGAGTGAGATTCTAGGACTTTGTCATGAAGTTCCACATGTGAAGTAATATAACTAAGAAGTGATCAATGACGATCAATTTTTACGTACAAATTAGGTGTCAATTCATTATCATAGTCTTTAAGGAACTCAATTGCTATGCCAATCATATAAAATAAACTAATTGTAAAGAGACACACCAACAACAACAACAAGAAAAAAGAAAAGGTGTGATTGAAAAGCAAATAAAAAATAATGTGGAATTAAATCAAGTAGCCATGCATGTTTAAAAAATGACGTTTATATTGAAAGTGAATTAAAATATATATAAATTTTAATTTGAATCATTTTAGATTTTTTTTTTTAATAATAATCAACCCTACATATTATTAATAGCTTTAAGGGTATTTTAGACATTTTGACCCAAAAAAAAAGTGCTTAACAGCACTTGTTTACCAAACACATCAACTTTTTTTCAGCTTCAGCACTTTTATCCAAACACGTAACTGCTTATTTTTAAAATAAGTTTCAACACTTTTAAAGAACTTTTTAAAAGCCACTTTTTTCAGCCTATCCAAATGGGCTCATAATGGAGTTAAAATACAGAAAACCTCAAACATTGCACAAAAGAAAAAAACGAGTAACCTTGCTGGTATCTCAAAAGAAGACTCAATAACTGGTATACTTTCCAGTTCAGAAACTAAGCAGTATAGTTGTTACATATGAATAGACTTGAAGAACTATGAGAGAATGATAGCTCACCTTCGGATGATTGCAAAGCTTCTTGAGAGCTGTTATGTAAGCTAAGATTTTTGACTGTTTTGCTTCTTCAGTGATAGTTTGTTTCACCTGTACTTGGTAGCGGTAGAACAAAAGCAAACGAGATTATCCAAGAAGACAGCTAACAAATAAACAACAACATAACCAGTGTAGTCCCACAAGTAAGTTCTAGGGAGGGTATTGTGTACAAAGACCTTACCCCAAAGCTTTGTTTGTGGCAGATAAAGTCATAGTACTTCTAATGCCACCTAAATGATATAAATACTTCATATGACAAAAAGCTAGTAAAATGAGAATTTTACATTTTTCGAATGTATAAAATGATTGTACAGCTCTGACTGGAGTGGTATCATCTTGCAACAAACAACTTCAATTATCTGCAGTGTAAACGGTGCAATCATTCAGAACCTTCAGAGTGATCAAAATGCTTACCAAAATATTATTATTATCTAGATAAATGAATACACACTCTTTTGAGGTGAATCTTTTGATTTCTAATTTATTCATTTGTTGTTTAAAAAACTTGTAACATTCTTTTTATTTGATTTTATTATTATTTTTACCGTACTGAATAACTGCCTGCTGCACTCCTATATTTGTTAGGTGGACAAGGTTTCTTTACCATCATAAGAATGAGAACACAGTCAAAAGCTGTATTAAAATCCAAAAGTCACATAATAATTAGAGTACAAAAGGTTAGTACTATTCTACTTGGTCCAAAGTTTGTCCGACAAACATACAGGAGACAAAGGAGTTTGCCATGACGCCAAAATCAGAACTTGGTAGTTCATCACTTAATAGTCCTCAAGGCTCAAACAACAATTTGCCCAAAATAACAGATCTGATAGAGTAGCAAAAAGTGCAGTAGATAAAGTCACTGTACTTCTAATGTCAAATCTTATGAAGCACATTCAACACTTTCCATAATAAACTATGTTACAATATCTAATGAATTAAATAAAGATAAGACATACCTTTGGTGGTAGGTGGTTTGACAATAAAGCATTTGTCCTCCTCAGAATAAACTGAGACCCATAAGAAAATGAAAAAGACTGTCAGTTATATGCAAAAGAACACTTCGAATAATTACATATATGCGATCATTTGCCAGATTTCAGGTCCCTAACAAGCAGCATTAGACAAGAGGCAGATATCAAATTCTGCAATGAGAGTGATATCCTAATCAAAACCCCAACAACAACAACATAACCAGTATATTTCCACAAAGTAGATCCTAATCAAAACCAATTTGCACTAATTTTATGACATAATTGATTGTATTCCATTTCCTGAATATTTTGGACTTCCTAAATTTAACAAATTAATTTGTTGCTTCCAAAAGAATAACAAAAATAGTATGGACAAAAATATTATGGACTGGCTTCAAGCCTTCTAGGATCAAAGAGTGATATTTCAGCTATATCTCTTTCTTCTGCACTGGATTTTGGGTGCAGAATTGCTAGCCAGAGCAGAGATTAGACCAATTGACAAACCGAAATTCTGAAACTGCATAATTTTCAGTGGAAAGCTTACCTGATTAACTTTGGAACCTAGTTCAGCAGAGCGGTCAGATCCTAATTTCTTCTCTTCCTTTGTGGTGGTGGGTTCCCTACCACAAATTATTGGTGTCT
>NW_025825676.1:0-2042 GCF_002878395.1 Capsicum annuum | reverse complement strand
CTATAATTTACTCTTCTTCACTTTGAACTTGGGCTCTGCAGGGCTCTACATCTTAGACTTCTATATGTTGGTTCACTTGTAGTACTTCTTGTGTATTCTATCCTGTATGGTCTGACAGTAAAGGAATCAAACTGGCTTGGGGCTACAACATCAGCTGCCGTGATAATCCTTGGTAGTTCATTTCCTACATATATCTGTCTCTTTTTTTGACTTGTATTGTGAAATAATTTCTTATTTCTTTTTGGTAAGTAATGAATTCACTAGCTTTTCATTCAATCAGATTGGAACTTGGGAGCTTGCTTGTATAGTTTTAAGCTTCTAAAAAGTCGAGTCATCGTACTTTTTATTGTCGGTACCTCTCGGGTGTTCTTGATCTGTTTTGGAGTTTATTACTGGTTTGTTGTTAACCCATGCTAATTCATTTTCTTCCATAATCAAGTCTTCTTATACTTGTGGCATATGCATCCATTTTAATATTATTTGTTAAATAGAAACTTTTAATCTTTTGTTCTCAAAAAAATCTTCTAATCTTTTACTGTAACAATTTTGTTTCAGGTACTTTGGACATTGTATCAGTTATGTAGTTGTAGCATCTGTGCTGTTGGGTGCTGTTGTTTCACGGCATTTATCAGTTACAGACCCATTAGCAGCTAGACGAGATGCCTTTCAGAGAAGTAGTTTGGACGCTGATCGAGAATATCATGACAGTAACCCTCCTATCACTGATTTAAATGACGTTGAGGATGTGTTACCTAATCATATTTCATTCTCGAAAGAACTTAGACTCCAAGGATTAGGAAAGTGGCTTCAACATTGTAGAGTAATGTTGCATCATGTAGCAGGAACTCCAGAGCGAGCATGGCTTCTTTTCAGTTTAATCTTCATTCTTGAAACCATTGTTGTGGCTATCTTCCGACCAAAGACAATAAAACTTTTGAATGCTACACACCAATAGGTAAGAAATGCATTAGTACTTTTAAAGTTTAGTTTAGTGTATTTGGAGTATGGTGCAGCTAAAATGTACTCTATATGGTTGTATTTTCCATTTTCTAACAAAATTTTGTAACACCTTGCATTTCGGACGAGCACAAAAATCATCATTTTCTTCACGTAAAGGTTCCAAAAGCCATAAATCCAATGCAAGTTTAGTGCTTTAATAAATTATGTAGTGTGGAAACCTATTTAAGCATGAATTGAGATCATAGAGGTCCCCAAGCTCAAGGACAAGTTGAAAGTTTTCCTATCATTCGAAAATTAGTGAGCGTTGAAACTTAGGTCAACTTCAATTGACTAGTACTCTTTGTATATATTGAATTAGAGTGCCTACTATATATCAAATGAAGGGTATTCGAATTATCTTTCCTACGATACCAATTTCACAAAATTCCGACACCCAAAAAAGAAGTTATGGCTTTGCAAAGTGGAGTGTGTCGTGCAGCATAAGGTGTGCGACGCACACCCTAACTTATGCCATAAGGTGTTGTATGCAAAACCTAATGTGTGCGATAAAGAGTACGCCGCACAACCTATATTATGCGATAAGGTTTGCGCCACATATATTATTACTCAAGAGACTTAAACACTCCATTTTTGGGGCAAAATGGTCCTTTTCCCACCCTTATTTAGCTATAAAGACGAAATTCAGTTCCCAAAATACACCTTCATTCATCAAAATTTCTCAAGAACTCTCCTTAGGGTTTCAAAATAAAAACCCAAGCAACTCAAGATTCAACCGTGGATTTTTGAAATTAATTACATATTTGGAATCCCTAGAACGTAGGCTTGAAGAGGTACCTATCATCTTCGCATATAAAGGTATGTGGGGTTATCTCAAAAATCTCATGGGCTTAAAAATTCATGTTTTAAAAATGAGAGTTTTGAAATTATGAATATAATCCCGTTTTAAACATTTTATGATATTGATTTGGTCTTTAGGCCTATTCCCGAAGTGGTTTGATATATGATATATGTATATGCATGTATTCCGAAAAGATATTAACTTGAGAGCATGAATTATATGAAATCCCTCTTTTATATGATCT
>NW_025825675.1:0-1671 GCF_002878395.1 Capsicum annuum | reverse complement strand
TCCTGCATATGTATTCTCCTAAGCACCTTCTGCTATATAATAGTCTCCTCGAGAAACCCATCAATATAAATTTGGATCAAGGAAATAATTATATTTATTTCCACTCTTGGTTACAGCAGTGCGAGGATTTGGAGGCCTTTATAAAGTCTATTGAACCCTTAAAATCAGTCCAATCAATATTGAATTTTAACACTCCTACAAAAACACGAACCCTACTCCAAACTTATCACATAAATATTAGAAAAATCTTCATTAAACCATAAAAGGGTATCAACACCATTTACTTGGTCCTTCATCCTTATCAGTTCGAACCTAAAAATCTTAACTGTAAAGTGCAATATCTTATTTGAATGATTAATGCCTAATATATGTAAAGAAACAATATTCACAAAATTAAAATACTATATGTGTGTTTTCACGATAGGTTAGTAAGTAATATATACCTCCCACATATGAACTGGCTTTATCTGCAAGCAACATATTCCTATGAACCCATCTTTACTATAGCCTTTATTGTTGGTTGGGCAAAAGTTAATTGTAACGACCCAATTTTTGAGAACCGAAATGTCACACGGTGCTCATGATCCCGAAGGACCACAAGCTAATCCTCTACTGACATTCGTACTTGAGCACTGCATAATATAGATAATAAATGCAGGAACTGGCCATAAGGTTCAAAACACCTAAAAATATTCAAAACAGAAAACTAAATACTGATACATCTGTTCGAAAAGCCTCTAAATATTTAAACTGTGGAGTTGATGGGACATATCCCTAACTAACTTTATCTACTGAAAATAAACTAAATCTAATGAAATAATAAAATAAGGATCATTCTCAAATAAAGAGGACTCACTGTAACGTCTACTGCTGTTGACAAGGACTAAGCTGTTATGGGTACTTTGGATCTCATGCCTCTGAACCGATGGTGTTTAATAAAACACCATTGTGAAAATACGCCAGTACGGGAATATACTGAGTATGAAGATGAGGTAAGTCTAAATGCAAGGGCTTATGCATGAACAATTACTTAACTGAATAATCATGAGAATTCTGAATGAGGACATATGCATGAATGCACAAACCATAACTGAAAACATCACAAATCGAAATACTGAAACTCGGATACTGCTTTACTAACATCTAAACTCTCTACTAATACTGAGATACTAAACAATTGAATCTCCTGATATAGAAAATTGAGTACTGAAATTGAGATCAGTCCCATCTAGTTAGTGATCTCAGAAACTGATGATACTGAAGCTGATTAACTGAATCTACTCATTTCAATGATTGAAAGCTGAGCTTACCACTCTCGATTGACCGAATCTGAGATTAAACATCTCTTATTGGTGATCCCTGAATCTACTATCAATGGTAAAAAAAGATTATGTCTAAGATCAAACCTATCTAGTGGAAGATGTCTAAATCGGATAATGAGAATACTCAAATGCATCTGAGACTGAGATCAATCCTATCTAACGGGTGATCTCTGGATCTGATAATGAGATTACTCAACTGAATTTGAGAATGAGATTAGGTCTATCTAATGGGTGATCTATAGATCTGATAATGAGATTACTCAACTAAACCTGAAAATGAGATCAGGCCTATCTAACGGGTGATCTCTGGATCTGATAATGAGATTACTTAACTGAATCTTAGAATGAT